>NW_027551640.1:0-87500 GCF_051989575.1 Stigmatopora nigra | reverse complement strand
TTTCTTAATAATCACCCTTATTGGTAAGTCCTCCGTCAATAAATGATGTAGATGTGTTTATCATAATAAGAAATGAGGATTGTATAACATGATCATTGAAAAAAAACTGTCATTTTCTATCAATGTGAATTGGGCCCTCTCAGCCCAAATGGGTTGGACGTGGAGCAGCATCGATGGCAACGGCCAATAACAAGCAATGTATGGAGTTCATTTGACATTGATGACAAACATTAAAAGGTGTCGAAAAGGGAGCATTTGCCAGCATGGCCGACGGCTTGCCCGCCACGGCCGACGTGACGTTGACCGAATGACACCGGCTCCCAATGGCCGTCAAGTGCCTAATATGAAATAATCTGTGCGTCGGCGTCGAGGGACGACCTAAGTAATCCGTCCCACGGCGCCGATGAGACTGGCCCGGCGAGCAACTCACTTGTCCCGCCAGTGGTGGTAGCCCTGAAGACCGGCGATGTCCTCCACTGCCGTTAGGATGTGATCGAAGGCCTTTCAAGAAGAGAGCGTCCTTTTTGATAAGGTGGAAAAACGTCTCGGCCAACTAATATGTCGATGACTTTTGGATGGATTTCAAAGTTTCTGGATGATCTTTTTTCAGGAGCAATACAATACACCCCGGAGCACATCGGTGTGTCCCGGATCATTTGGATGAATTTTGATGAGGATGATGACGATGCCGTGAAAAGCGTGGAAAAGATGACGAGGCCTCACCCTCTCGTGAATCTCCTCGTTGATGGTCGGTTTCCTGCTGGTGGAGCGAGGAACTTTCAGCCACTTGACCAGGGGCTTGATGGTCAAACCCTAAGGGATGGGTCGGGGAAGTTCTGTCTGGCTGCAGTGACCCATAAAATGGTGGCATACCATTGGTTTGGCGCGGTCTCACACCTGGAACATGACGGTGAAGAAGACCACCACAATGGTGGTGGCCACAAAGTAGTCTTTGGCCTTGACGCGTTGACCGTCAAGGAGGACCACCAGAGCGAAGGCCACCGCCCCCCGTAGCTCGCCATACGACATCACCACCTGGTCGATCTTGTCCAGCGGGACCAGGCGGAAACGGTTGAGCACCCAGGTTTGACCCATCACTCCTGGACAAAGGGAAGTGGTGTTCTTTCCGAAGGAAGTGGCAATCTCTCCGCGCACATTCACGTTCTTTCTACGGAATGTCCTATCTCGGCCACTGGAAGTCACATTTTCTTTGAGCATCAAGTCGCAATTTGGGCTCAGGGAGTCACAAGTCCAACAGAGGGAGTTACATTCTCTAAATAGAGAATCCAATCGCCTCCAGAAAAAGTCAGACCCTTAAGAAGGGAAGTCCCAAGAAAAATCTTTCCACTCCTGACCTACTTACTGACCTAGGGCTCGGAAGATGAAGATGAAGATGAGGGTGCACGCCACCAGGCCCGTGTCCCAGGCCCATTTGGACTTGTCCACGGCGGAGATGCCGAGGAAGATGAAGATGAGGGTTTCGGCGATGCTGGCCAGGGTCTTCATTGTGTACTTGACCGCCGTCCGAGATTTCTGCGAGATGTTGGCCTCCACGTAATTGTTGGCACCGATGCCGCAAAAGGTCATCCTGGACGGACGAACGGACCTCCCGGCGCGTCAGGACAGAGGCGAGTCCAACAACTTGGGCGGCCGGGCCAACTCACGACAAGATGGATGACAGGGAGAACAGCTCGGCGGTGAGGTACGCCAGGTAGACCAGCAGCAGGACGAAGAGCGGCTCGATGATCCGGACCTTCTTGGTGAAGCGCGTCAGCAAGCTCAGGATGACGGTGAAGACCAGGCCCACCGAGGTGCCGCCCGCGCTCACCACCAGGAAGGACGCTAGGAGCCAAAAAAAGAAACACACACGTAAGGTCTCGGAACGCCGGAGCGCACTCGGGCGGAATGTGGCAGTCCGGCGGACCCAAGGGGGGGCCCACCCGGGGGGGCCCACCCCGGGGGGGGCCAACCCCCTATTTGAGAACCACTGACCTACGGGAGAGTTAAGCCACCTTAAGCATCACACAATTGTTGGAGAAATGGCATAAATGAGATTGATCGGGAAGTTTTTTTGAACCAGTAACAATGGAAGCGCCTTGGAGACAGACGCCCACTCACCCATTCCTTTAAAGTAATCCGCCATCTGCACATTTTCTGTCCCGACTTCCACAAAGGAGATGTAAACCTTGTACAACACCTGGAAGACAACCCAAAATGGCTCATTGCAAAAAAGGCCGCCCAAGGGGGCATGGCAGCGCAGCGGCCTGGCTCGCGTGTCGGCCGTCCGTCGCGTGTCGGGTCATCACGCTTCGCTAGTTGCCGGGATTAGCTCATATTCCGAGTTCTGATGAGGATTAGCGGGGCTAGCTAATCTGTTCAAAAGTCTAATCGTTAAATGCTCCACCGCCGCTGCCGACCAAGGGGGTTCCGGTCCATCCTAAATGGTTGTGGATTTATCGGAACGGCGATGAGTACAACCCCAAATACCTCCACTGTGCGCCGGGCCGTTTCCCAGGTTTAAGTGACGGATGGTCGGCGACGGGGGACGGAGAAGGAATAAGTAACGAGCGGCGCGCATTCCCGCGCCTCTTCCCGGCAACCGAGACGGACGGACGGAAAGGTCACGGTCGTTCGCGACGGAACGCTCGCCGCCCCGCAGCGGGGAAAAAAAAATACATCTTAGACGGAAAGAAGCGCATCATCACCACAGTGACGGCGTCGTTGAGCAGCGACTCTCCGAAGACAATGATGAAGAGCGTGTCGTTGACGTGAACCTCCTCAAAGACTGCCAGCACCGCCACGGGGTCCACCGTCGAGATCAGGGCGCCGAAGAGCAAAAAGTCCAGCAGCCCCGCCTCCACGCGCTCGTCTGCTCCGTCGTGTGGGAACAAAGAAGAAACAAGGTCAAGCATAAATGGCCAAAAACACAGGCTCGCGTTCAAAACAAAAAGGCGGCTACCGTCATTTCGACCAAAGGACCTCGGTCTCACCCTACTGCCGTCAACGGCGCCGAAAGCTGTAGTCTAGGGAAGCCTGAATGGCTGTGGTCCTGGAGGGCCCCTATCCAGTCTGTATTCCATGTCTCCCTCCACCAACATACCCCAATCAATAATCAGGATGGTGATTGAGCACCGGGACATCTCGCTGAATAGTTGATCCCTTGATTCGGGTGTGGTGGAGGAGAGGGATATGGGAAAACAGACTGGAGTGTGGGAGGGAACCGGAGTACCCGTAGGAAAACCACACACACGCCCAGGGGAAAATGTAAACTCCACACAGGTGGACGTGACCTGGATTTGAACCCATCACCCTGGAGCTGTGAGCCCGAGGCGCTAACCACAATCCAAAAACATTAGTATCAAAATGGTGATTAAAGCCAAAGAGGAAAAAAAACATGGTTACAAAGAGAACTAGTAGTTACCATTTGCGGAGAAATTGTATACCCCTGGTTGATCAGTCAACTCGGGTCACGTGCTGTATATTTTTGGCTATTCATTTGTCAAATCTATAGCAAAGTAACCTTTGAACATTGGAACGGTTTCGTACGAATGCAAATGAAAGAGCGCCAATCTCGATCGACGCCACAGCTCGCTAAAAAGAGGCACGGTCACTGATTGGAATTCTCGTTCCAAATACTCCAGGCCTTTCAGCTGCTCGCCATCACGACACGGAAAGGGACTGACCGATGACTCCTAGGCGGTGGGCGGCGGTCAGCGCCAAGCCGGTGCCGAAGGCGTTCCACAGCGTGCCGGCCACGGCGTAGGTGAGGATGGCGCCCAGGTTGTCGAAGAAGAGGCGCGCCGGCATGAAGTAGCCGGCGTCGCCCACGATGGTGGGCAGCAGAAAGAGGAAGAAGAGGGCGGGCTCCAGCTGGTACGGCTGCTTGTCGTCGGCCAGCAGCGCCAGGCCGCCCAGCGCCAATCCCAGCAGGATCAGAAGCACGCTCTCGGGGACCACCCGCGTCAAACGCCGTGAAAGCTGGAACACTGAAAGGAGGAAACGCCATTGGCACGGTGCAAATGTCCACAAATGAAACCTGCTTCCTAAACCAGTGTTCTCGTTACCTCTGCGTCCTGCGTCTGATACGCACAGCTTTTCTTCCAGACGCACAATTTCAAGTAATGTGCTTTTTTCGGACGCAAAGAAATTTTTATAAAAAAAAAAAACCAAAACACATATATCCGATAGCAAACCAATTTATTCCACATAATCTTTGCGAAATAATTCTCGCGAGACTAGCAGACACTAGCAGACGAAGGAGAGAAAGCGATAGCAAGAGTTTCGTAATAGTGTAAGAAAAATAAAAAATGTTTCAGAAAAAGCAAAACAGTCTGGATAGTTATTTCACAGTTAAAAATACAACTAGTAAGAAAAGAACTGCAGAAGATTCGATCGATGATCATGAAGCAAAACGGGGGAAGCAAGGAAAAATACGCACATTTCAAAAGACTTTTGGCTGCAAAGAGAGGAGGATCTACGAGCTGAAAGACTAGTACAATGATAAATAAACCCTAACCCTAAACCATATAATAAATAAATTAAATCTGAATGTTTATATATCGTTGTTTATGTTTTATTTGCATCCGTAGTATGTTGGGACTCGTGACAAGTTTCCTGGGACGCACAGTTTTCAGACAAGCGAATCCCTGGGACTCGCAGTGTGCCAATTGTAAAATTATCACTGCTAAACATATCCCATGAGGCATGACGTCAGGAGGGACCCACAGATTTTGGCCACGCTGGCCACCAGTAGCCACACGGCGATGACGTAAGGCGTCTGCACGTAGCTCCACTCCCATTGCACCACCCGGTGTCCCCCGCCGCCGTGGCCGTGCCCCTCTCGCTCTTCCTCTGCCTCTGCCGGGTCCGAGCTCGCCCTCGCCCTGGGCGCGAGGAAAAGCAGTGGCGGCAGCAGCAGCGCAGCGGACGCACGAGCGAGCATGGCGGCCACTTGATGCGTCTGGGAGTCCGCGGGAGGCGGGAAGGCTTTTAAATCCCAGGAGGTAGGCTTAGGGGCGGGACCTCAGAACCCCCATTTGGACCTCTGCGGACTACTGTGATTACTGCCTAAAAGTAGCCTTAAGGTGTGTTTTCCAAGTATCTTTCCTAGAATTCAAAAGACATCAATTACTTGCACAGCCAAAATACTCTCGAAAAAGGTCAAACAGCCCTCAAAGTCATCTAAACCAGGGATGTAAAACTTGTTCCTCATCGCGGGCCACATAAGACGCCTGGGTAGACTTTGCGGGCCGGACCATTAAAATTATAGCACACTTGGCTATACATAACCCAAATATCACGTCTTTCCTTTGTTTTGGTGTAAAGAAGCACAGGAACACATTGACATTTGAAATTTAACGCATTTTCTCGTAAATAAGCCTGCCCCCGTGTATGAGCTGCACCCTTAAAATTGCCTGAAAATGGTTGACGTTTGCAATTTCTGGCGTACGAGACACCCCTGATTCACAATTTTCACCTCCATATTCATGGTTTCCTGTTTTCTTCACTTTCAATCACCCTGAGAGCCTGACAGAACCTCCTTGGGGACCGGTTTCGGCCCACAGGCCATGCATTTGACACCACTGGTTTAAACACTCCCAAATGGACAATACACCCTTGAAGTCATGCGAGGAGAACAAAGCAGCCTCAATACTCCCTACTCAACTACGTACAATACTTCCACAAAAGCATCAAGGCAAAACTGCAATGTACTGTAGACAAAATAGCTCCAAACGCACACAATTGTACATGTATTTAAAAAAATCATTTTTATTCGAGTAGTACTTTTCCCAGTAAACAAACAGAGTTAAAAACAAGACCAAGCGAAGAGAGAATTTTAAAAATGCAGAAAAACCCAAGATTAGTGGAAGAGGGGCGAAAAATACTGCAAAAAAGGTGCACAGTAGCCCTCCCTCAACACCCAAAAATAGTCGCATTTCTTCATTTGTGCTCTGTATTTGCCATTTTCCGTCGGCCCATGGTCATGTCCTCTGCGCTTTTTTGGAGCCCCAGGGCCCGCAACGTCTCGGCGCTCACTCCGCTTTTCAGCGTCCTCCTCACTGCACAGAAACCCATGTCAAAAACACTTTGTCGTCATTTAGCGTTAAAAGAAAGGGGAACATATCTTCTAAAGACTTGCTATGGCTACAGGAAGGGGTTAAGCTCATTCCAAGCGGGTGGACGAACGGACGGCTATCTGGAAGCAAAAACTGGCACGGGCGCCGCTTCTTTCCGGCCGGATTGTTGCAAAAGCAAACATCGGGCAGAAGAGAAGCCACGGCGAGACGTGGACGCCGACCAAAGTACCGTCCGTACCTGTGGCTTTTTTTTCGCCAAAGGTCGGGGTCAGTCCGACTGGGGCCCACGTAAATCGCTTGTCGTCAAACGGACGGAAGCGGAGATGGCCGCCGCGATGTCGGCGAGGGCAGACGGCCGCCGCCGCCAGCAGAGAAGGGAGGGAGACATTCGGCCGGATTAGTGTGTTTTGACCAAAACAATGCACGTGGTGGCGGGTCCAAAAGTACAATGCGTCCCAAACTGGGCTCCATCCTGTCCCTCGGGGAATAGATGCTTTTAAAAAAAAAAATAGAAATATTTTATTTGATTTTTCTAGGGAGTGGGACTGGAGAATTTGCAATACTTTGAAGTTGTGTGGTTATCCGTCACCGAAAATTTCAGGAGACGTGAAATGATTTCAAGGAGTGGTACTCATTCTTAAAATACTTTGTGAATCTACTTGGAAAAAGTCATCTACATCAGTGGTCCCCAACCACCGGTCCGCGGGCCGCCTAGTGCCAGTTCGTCGGAGTAAGAAATATTAACCTTTTCAATCTCGTTCTCCTACTTGAAATGATGAAAGTTGTTATAATAATAAATACTTGCTACTATGCTTGGGAAATGTTTTTTTTGTCGTCTTGGGTGTCGTTTGTGCACCGACCCCACACAATTTTGACTCAAGTGATAACCCTCCCCATTCACCGGTCCGCATGAAAATAGAAAGAGCTTTACCGGTCCATGGTGGGGAAAAAGGTTGGGGACCGCTGATCTCCATTCTCCCTGACGTACTGCATTAGTCCTTAGAGTGGCCTGAATATTTCCAAATTTAATCCTTAGAAGATCTCATAAAATCAACTTTTAAAAGATAATGTTATCGCTAGCCGGCACTTAGCGAACAGCGATGGACGAAAGGTATGCGTGGGCGCTCCCACTTTAAGCCAATTGGATGTCATTGGAGGTGAATGGCAGGCAACAGTTTACGCCTTAGGAAAACGCCAGGAAAGGTATGGGCCAAAACCCAGCCGCAAGACGGAGAGCGCGTCCGAAGCCGGCGGCGGCGGCACGTGGCTTACTGGACTTCCTGTTGATCCGGGAGCGCTTCCGGGTTTTGGGGGCGGACGCCCTGGCCTCTGGGTCGCGGGTCACCAACTCCACCAGGCGCTCCATAATGTCGTCCGACCGGTCTCGGTGGTCCCGAGGCGACGGAGACTGGCCGCGGGACGCTGTGGCGCGGGCGACCCTGAATTAGAGTGCTCCTTTGAAAGGCCATCGGACGGCTCCTTACCGCCGACAGCGTGAGAGCGTCTCCGGTTGCCGTCATCTTGGGTCAGCATCCGGGTCATGGACCGGGTCATGGTCCGGTGCTTGGCCTCCGGCGAGACGGGGGCCGAGCCCTCGGGGCGTGGCAGCGCTCCAGAGAACTTCTCCGTCTGAAACCAGGCCAAAGAGTATGTACGGGTTAACCGTCAATCTCGCAGTGCAAACGGACGGGATGCACACTAGCGGCAAAGTCGTTTTGGGACGCCCAGTTGGGGCGCCCAGTTGGAGCAGAGTCGTTTTGGGACGCCCAGTTGGGGCAGAGTCGTTTCAATGGAGAGCAAAAGATGAGTCTAGCAGAAAGAATGCAGAAGAAAATGCTTAGAAAAAGAGTTTGACCTCGGTGATCAGCTTCCCCCGCGTTTTGGTCCTCTCCCTGTGTTTGTCACGCTTGCGTTTGAGGGTGAGCGCCTCTCTGGTGGTGCGGTACTCCAGCGCAAACTCGCTGATGATCCAGCAGAAGCCCGTCACTTTGGTGTCCCGGGCCGATGCCGCCGGCTGACCCAGGAACAGAAGGAACGAGTGGAACCTGCGAGCAACGCCACGAGCCTTAGTTAAGTTGTGGATGGCATGAACACTACACGACTTGTGGAGGGAGGGCAGGGCGCCTTTAGTGATTGCCTTCCCCACCTAGAAACGCACGTGCGTAAAGCGGTTGAATCAAGAATATTTGTTGATAAGCAAAAGCGTAAGTAAATGATGACATTATCGCCCGCATCCATGGGCGCATTTACGAAAAATGAAACTTTGAAATAATTTCTTTACCGTCGTCTGAGCTGCGGCAGGCACACTTTTTGCATTGAAATAATCTCAAGGCGAAACTTGCTGAAAGTCTTCCGACTTCAAACTGTTGCCTATATTCTCATTAGAAACTCATTATCATTAAAGTTTGATCAAGGGGAAGTAAATCACCCCAACCCCCAATATTCACAAATCCATTTTTTCCCAGTTGGATCTAACGTCATCAACGTTGATGTCCGGAGAACTCGAACAGCTTTCAGTTCGACTGATGTTTAACTAATGAATGGGACGTTTTTAAACCTCGTTTTAATGTTGGACTTTTCCTCCAGATATTATGCAAAATGCCACGCGCCCACGGAGATGCCCCCGAACCCAAAACAACTTCCGGTTCAGTTAGCGTCAAAAGGGGAACAGACTTAAATCTCGTAATGTTACCACTTCTTCTTCCCCGTACTACTTCAGGCAGCTAAATTCATGAGAATTCCTCCCACCCGGCCTGGACGTCTCCCGTGGACGCAACACCTCGCGATTGTTGGATTTGAATTCTCCGGCAACGGGACTGACAAACGCCGCCGGCGAGCACGGCGGCATAGGGGACGGGAGGACGGACGGGAGGACGGACGGGAGGACGGACGGGAGGACGGACGGGAGGACGGACGGGAGGACGGACGGGAGGACGGACCTGTTGATGACTCTCCTGTGGACCACCTTGAGAATGAGAATCCTTTGAATGCAGTCCTTCAGGAAGTCGGCCATCTTGTTCTTCAGGGCGCTTTTGGTCTCGTGCTTGGAAACCACCTGAAGGTTTTCCCAGGATGCCTTGCAGCGTCTTTCCAGCTGGAGCAGATTGTCCGCCAGCAGCTCAAAGTCCACCTAAAGAGAGCGGAGGGAGAGAGAACTAGAAGTAGACCCCGACTCGTTCTCGGCCCAAAATTGCACTCCATTCTCGGTGGTTTGATCTTCTTTCTTTCATCCTTTTATAAAATAAAAAGGTGGCTTTCACCACCGCCAGAAAAGTGGTCCACGAGTCCGGCGGCGGGCTCTTTTAAACTCCGGCCTAAGCTGTCCGGGACGCACCTTGGCGGAACACGTGACGGCGGGGATCTCGGAGTAGACGTCGGACGGGCGCGGCTCGCTTTCCGTGACCAAGGCGCAGACGTGATGGAGCAGAGTTTGGCGGTGGACCGTGTCCTTCACCTCTGCCACCTTCTCCAAGTAAGCCAGCTCGAAGCCGCCGGCCTGAAGGAGGGATGGGTGGAGGGCTTACAAGGGATTAAGGCGTGCCGCACTGCCGCAGGCCCGCCCGCCCGCACTCACCTCGGAGCCGTTGAGGAAGTTCCCCACGGCCAGCAGCGTGGCCAGGATCTTCTTGAAGGTCCGGTTGCCGGCCAGCTGCTCCATGCCCAACTTCAGGTCAAACAGGGGCTCGGCGATCTCCTGAAACATCAATGGGACTTTCTTTGCCCGCTCCGCCGAGGTCCTGCGGCCGTTCTTGTGGCCCTTTGCGTTGTGGCCGCTTTGGACACCCCTTCCTATCCCTGTGCTATTGGCTATCTGATCATTTTAACAAAAGCGGATGGCTCAAAAAGAAAACATGGGAAAGTTGCCCTTCCAAGGCCATCTTTTTTTGGCCGTGACGATATACGTCACTTTGCAGTCGTACAATGATCGGATGAACAAAAATGGTCATCTTCTAATAGATGTATTTTTTTTTTTAGTCGACGGAGCATTGTCTTGTTTGAATTTGTAAAAAAATAAAAATAAAATAGTTCCATGTATTTGAAAATACCACACGGGTCAAGGATCCACGGTGCAGTCGCCACAGACTCGGGTTAACCCCCCCGCCTAGTCCGCGGCTGATTTTCACCTGCTCGAGTGCCTCATAGTTGAGCTTGAAAGACCACAGCTGCAGGCGGGGGGTCAAGGCGCTGACGGAAGCCAGGCCCGAGAGGAATTCCTCGGCCGTCCCCAGGGGAACGTCGGGATTGGCCGAGCGAGCCTCGCGGATCTTCTGCTTCTCCTCCTCTGTGGGCGTCATGCTCAGGATCTTCTGCTCCCGAGAGGACAAAAGCCAATTGGGCCGGCTGATCTAGGGTGGGGGAGCATTTGGGGGGGTTGAGATGCTTTCATACCTCCACACCCTCCTTGCTGATGGCAAAGTCGTCAAAGTTGAGGATGGCGCTCTTGATGACGTGAACGGCGGGCAGGACCGTCATCCCGATGTTGATGGCGGTGCTCCGCTTGGAGTCCAGAACCAGGATCTCGGACTTTTTGCTCTCTGGCGCTTACTGCGCGCATGCCACCCCCGCGGTCAAAGGGGCCCCCCCACCAAACGTCGGCGACGGTCGTCCCGGCTTACCTTGGCCCATGGCGTCTCTTTGGCCCTGGACTCAAAGAGGTGCTCCAGCTTCCCCATGTCCACTTGGACCTTGTCCAGTGACGTCCACAGGGTGCCCCGTCCGAAGCGGCACTTGGCCGGCGTCTCCGTCTGCTTCAGTTCGCGCCAGAATAACTTGACCGTCTTCTTCTTCTTTGTCCCCGACGGCGGGGGAGGAGGAGGAGCTGGAGCGCCGGGTAGCGGTGGTGGAGGAGGAGGAGGAGCCAGACTGCCTGGAAGGTGCGGAGGAGGAGGAGGTAACCGCTCCAGTGGTGCTGAAAGGCAGGAAAAGTCTGTGGTGTCCAGAACGTCCAGGTCCTCCTCCTCCAGGAGGTCTGAGAAGTCCAAGTCTTTAATCCGAAGGCTGGCGCCGCACAACTGGAAATGGTCCCACGCGTCCCCGGGTCCCAGCGAGGCGGTCTCCAGGCGCTGACGGGGACTCTCGGCGTCCACTCTGTTCGGCTGACGCGTCTGAGGCTTTTGGAGACGGCAGAAGAAAAAAAAAAAACATCTCGTCAAGTTCCGTGAAGAGCAAAATCCATAGCGGGTGATTCATAATGCACAGAAAGGGAGCTCAAAATGACACAATTGACCCAGAATCGCCCCAAAGTGTGCCAGCTGTGCCGCGCCAGGGGTCTTGACCTGCTCTTCTCGGTCCATCTGCTCGGACGCTTCCGGCTCCGTGCCGCGCGAGGAGGTCACGTCCTTGTCGGGGGCGGCCACGTCCTCGTCGGGGGCGCCCGCCTCCTCCGTCGAGACGGAGAATCTCGCCGGGACCCCTGCCCCGAGTTGGCCGTCGTCACGGCCGGCGGCGGACGCTTTGGAGAAGAGCATGTCCAGAAGGAACTTCCTGTCGTCGGACAGCGTGCTGATCTGTCGGCGAACGGCGGGGAGCTCAGGTATGCCTGGAGACAAAAGGCATGCTGAGGTTATTAGGATTTAAAAACAACAACAACAAATACGCCCCTTCACCACCCTACCCTCCCACATCAAAAGGATCGGACAACTACGGCCATCGAGGACCGCCAATGAGTTCATTGGGACATCAAACTTTTTGCACGTTTCCATTCTTTATCAAGATTTTGTTTCCTGGGTTAGGGTCAACCATACACCGAGGGGGGGAAAACAAACTTTCTAAGCCTGATTGGCCTCAGAATCAACGGGAAGTGAGCAATGTCCCCTTCTGCTGATCACTCAGAAATGCCCCAAAATGAAAAGGAGCTGCCGCGCGAGACATGAGGAAGGAGAAAGAGCAAGCGTGCCAAGGAAACTTTCTCACAAAGTGCATCAAGTGATTCGCGTGTCAATACATAACCAATGTCATTCATCTTGACCAAATTTCTTTTGGGGCAAACTGTCTTGGCACTGTTTTTAAAAGGGGGGGGGGGCTAAGAGCGCTTCAAAGCTCTTCAAAATGGAATGGAAATGGAATTTTGGACACAAGAAAGGCAATTTTCCTAGGAAAAGGAATTCAAAACGAGTCTGAAGAGCATTTATAAGCTTCCCCATTTCTAACTGAAACTTAGATTTGCCTCCAGAAAAGGAAAAAGGCAACATTCCTATCAAGATCCATTCAAGTGGAAAAACGGACGATGACGAGAGGGAGGCTTTCTTTTCCCAACGCACCGTTGGCGGGAAGCCCCTCATTTGGCACGGCCACGGTCTGCTGTGTGTGGGGGGGGGGGGGGGTCACCTCTTTTTGCGGCCCCATATCATTGGACAATATTGCAGGGTTTTTGGGTCGGAAAAAAAATAATTGCAGGGTGCACTTTGTCCAAACGGCCACAAGATGACAGCAAGAGATCATATTACTGGGAAGTAATTTTCAAATCAAAGAGGATGGCTGAGTTTTATGTCGGGAAAATAATTGTATGGTGAACTTTTTCAAAACAGCCACAAGATGGCAGGAAGAGACCATATTAATGGGAAATACTTTTTAAATCAAAGAGTATGGGAGGCATTTTGGGTTTAAAGACCAATTGCGGGTTATGTCATCAATCACGCCTACGAATAAACTAGTTTCAGGGTTATGGTTATAGTCAATTAAAAGTGCCAGAATACACTAAACAGAAAAACATTAATCAATTAGAAGAAACTTACACGAGACGACATCTTGAGATGACTTGCGTTGATGTCCAAATGTGGCATTAAGGGTCTGCAGAAGTGGATGTGGCATTTATTAAGGGTCTGCAGAAGAAACTGTAAAGTAGTATAGGGTAAGAACGTGTTATCCCAAACTAGGCGCTCACCTTCTTGCGCTACTGGATGTTATTGACGTTGTTCGAGATGCTGGCGGAAGCCGATCTGATCCCTCCGGCCGTGGCGATGAGCGATGCCCCAAAGGTGAAGGGTGCCAGGGCCAGGCCGGCGATGGCCGTCACGCCGGCTACTTTGGCCTTCTGGTGGAAGGTGGCCAGGTGGCCGGCCAGGGCGTGGAGCTTCACCACGTGCTGCCAGAGGACCTCGGCACGCCCGGTGAATACCTTGTTGAAGACAGGCCGGCCTCGGTTCACCTTGTTAGCCAAAGTGGCAAAGGACCTGTGGGGAGGGGGAGAGATGTCAGTTCCTACTTTCCTGGAAAACAGACGGATAGACAGCCTCCAAGCACGCCTACCGGGAATCGTCCTGGTCTTTAGATTTTTCGTCTGACGACAACTCGTCCCACTCTGGATGACAAAATGGGGAAAAAAGTGCCATCTATCACATATAACAAGCCTTTTAATGACCGACTGTCTGGTAAACGTCCCAGACAAGACCGGCAGGCAAGCCCTCTTGGTTAAAAATTGACTGAACATCTGCCAATTACCAACTATCATCTTGCCTTGGCTGGCTCCAAAATGGAAAAAAATAACATCTTTTACATTTAAGTTTCAATTACTCACGTTTCCCTGTATTCCACCACTCCATCAAACTGTCCGTATCCTGTGAAGAAGAAAGGAAGGAAGGGCGTAAGTGAGACGAGACGGAAAGAGGTGGCGACTGAGAGGGCGCGAGACAGAGGGCGCAAGGGAGCGCGAGACAGAGGGCGCTAGAGCGCGAGACTGAGGGCGCTAGAGAGCGCGAGACAGAGGGCGCTAGAGAGCGCGAGACAGAGGGCGCTAGAGAGCGCGAGACAGAGGGCGCTAGGGGGCGCGAGACAGAGGGCGCTAGGGAGCGCGAGACAGAGGGCGCAAGGGAGCGCGAGACAGAGGGCGCAAGGGAGCGCGAGACAGAGGGCGCAAGGGAGCGCGAGACAGAGGGCGCAAGGGAGCGCGAGACAGAGGGCGCAAGGGGGCGCGAGACAGAGGGCGCAAGGGGGCGAAGTGTCAGAAGAGGGCGAACGAGCGCAAGAGGGCGAACGAGCGAGCGCGAAAAAAAGAGGAGGATGAAGAGGAAGGAGGATGAAGAGGAAGAGGAGGATGAAGAGGAAGAGGAAGAGGAGGATGAAGAGGAAGAGGAGGATGAAGAGGAAGAGGAGGATGAAGAGGAAGAGGAGGATGAAGAGGAAGAGGAGGATGAAGAGGAAGAGGAGGATGAAGAGGAAGAGGAGGATGAAGAGGAAGAGGAGGATGAAGAGGAAGAGGAGGATGAAGAGGAAGAGGAGGATGAAGAGGAAGAGGAGGATGAAGAGGAAGAGGAGGATGAAGAGGAAGAGGAGGATGAAGAGGAAGAGGAGGATGAAGAGGAAGAGGAGGATGAAGAGGAAGAGGAGGATGAAGAGGAAGAGGAGGATGAAGAGGAGGATGAAGAGGAAGAGGAGGATGAAGAGGAAGAGGAGGATGAAGAGGAAGAGGAGGATGAAGAGGAAGAGGAGGATGAAGAGGAAGAGGAGGATGAAGAGGAAGAGGAGGATGAAGAGGAGGAAGAGGATGAAGAGGAGGAAGAGGATGAAGAGGAAGAGGAGGATGAAGAGGAAGAGGAGGATGAAGAGGAAGAGGAGGATGAAGAGGATGAAGAGGATGAAGAGGATGAAGAGGAAGAAGAGGATGAAGAGGATGAAGAGGAAGAGGAAGAAGAGGATGAAGAGGAAGAGGAAGAGGAAGAGGAGGATGAAGAGGAAGAGGAGGATGAAAAGGAAGAGGAGGATGAAAAGGAAGAGGAGGATGAAAAGGAAGAGGAGGATGAAGAGGAGGAGGAAGAAGAAGAGGAGGAGGAAGAAGAAGAAGAGGAGGAGGAACAAGAAGAAGAGGAGGAGGAACAAGAAGAAGAGGAGGAGGAACAAGAAGAGGAGGAGGAGGAAGAAGAGGAAGAAGAAGAAGAGGAGGAGGAAGAAGAAGGAGAGAGAGAAAGAAGAAGGAGAGAGAGAAAGAAGAAGGAGAGAGAGAAAGAAGAAGGAGAGAGAGAAAGAAGAAGGAGAGAGAGAAAGAAGGAGAGAGAGAAAGAAGGAGAGAGAGAAAGAAGGAGAGAGAGAAAGAAGGAGAGAGAGAAAGAAGGAGAGAGAGAAAGAAGGAGAAGGAGAAAGAAGGAGAAGGAGAAAGAAGGAGAAGGAGAAAGAAGAAGAAGAGGAAGGAGAAAGAGGAAGAAAGAAGAAGAGGAAGAAGAAAGAAGAAGACGAAGAGGAAGAAGAAAGAAGAAAGAAGAAAGAAGAAGAGGAAGAGGAAGAAGAAAGAAGAGGAAGAAGAAAGAAGAGGAAGAAGAAAGAAGAGGAAGAAGAAAGAAGAGGAAGAAGAAAGAAGAGAAAGAAGAAAGAAGAGAAAGAAGAAAGAAGAGGAAGAAGAAAGAGGGAAGAAGGAAGAGGGGGAAGAAGGAAGAGGAGGAGGAGGAGGAAGAAGAGGAGGAAGAGGAGGAAGAAGAGGAGGGAGAGGGAGGGGAAGAGGAGGGAGAGGGGAAGTGGAGGGAGAGGGGGGGGAGGAGGGAGAGGGGGGGAAGAGGAGGGAGAGGGGGGGAAGAGGAGGGAGAGGGGGGGAAGAGGAGGGAGAGGGGGGGAAGAGGAGGGGGCAGCGGTCGGGGGGAGGAGAAAGGGGGCGGTCGGGGGAGGAGAAGGGAGGCGGTCGGGGGGAGGAGAAGGTATTGACGTTGTCCGAGATGCTGGCGGAAGCCGATCTGATCCCTCCGGCCGTGGCGATGATCGAGGCCCCAAAGGTGAAGGGCGCCAGGGCCAGGCCGGCGATGGCCGTCACGCCGGCTACTTTGGCCTTCTGGTGGAAGGTGGCCAGGTGGCCGGCCAGGGCGTGGAGCTTCACCACGTCGGACCTCGGCGCGCCCGGTGAATACCTTGTTGAAGACAGGCAGGCCTCGGTTCACCTTGTTGGCCAAAGTGGCAAAGGACCTGTGGGGAGGGGGGAGATGTCGGTTCCAACTTCCCTGGAAAACAGACGGCTAGACGGCCTCCTGGCACGCCTACCGGGAATCGTCCTGCTCTTTAGATTCTTCGTCTGACGACAACTCGTCCCACTCTGGATGACAAAATGGGGAAAAAAGTGCCATCTATCACATATAAACCGAAAGCCTTTTAATGACCGACTGTGTGTGTGTGTGTGTGTGGGGGGGGGTCACCCTTCTTTTGGGGCGCCATATTACTGGACAATATTGCAGGGTTTTTGGGTCGGAAAAAAAATAATTGCAGGGTGTACTTTTTCCAAACGGCCACAAGATGGCAGCAAGAGATCATATTACTGGGAAGTAATTTTCAAATCAAAGAGGAGGGCTGAGTTTTTGGCCGGGAAAATAATTGTATGGTGAACTTTTTCAAAACAGCCACAAGATGGCAGGAAGAGACCATATTAATGGGAAATACTTTTTAAATCAAAGCGTATGGGAGGCATTTTGGGTTTCAAGACCAATTGTGGGTTATGTCATCAATCATGCCTACGAATAAACTAGTTTCAGGGTAAGAGTTATAGTCAATTAAAAGTCAAATCAATTCAAAGAAACTTACATGAGACGACATCTTGAGACGACTTGCGTTGGCGCCCAGAAGAACCTGTAAAGTGGTATGGAGTTAGAACGTGTTTCCCAAACTATTTACAGCTGCAGTACTTTTTACTTTGAAAAAAATACAAGGCACAACAATATATATTATCATTTAAAATTGACAATATATAGTGGTAGCTCGACATACGAGCAATTCGAGATACGAGTAAAGTTTCGAGCAAATAATCTCTAGATACAAGACCAATTTCGAGATACGAGAAAGCAAGACATGTAGCTGTTTGACTATAGCGCACTAGTCTTTTTTTGCTGCATCTCTTTCGTGTATAACAGTGTTCCCCCCCCCCCCCCCGTCACTCGCGCAAATGGCGTAGCGATCACTATTACGAGGAATATATATTACTTATCGTTGGCAAGTGGTCGTGCGTTATCCCATTGTGAGGACATTTGTGTGCATCATTTTCGGAATATTTTGAAGGGAATATGAAAGCAAACAGCCCATCGATAGTGAAAATCAGGTTGGAAGCGGAATAAACAGCGAACCCGGCCGGCCGGGAAAAAGGAAGATATGAAAATGCAGAACAAAATTAGAATTATGTTTAGTGTAAGGTTAGATTAAACTTATTTTCCAAGTTTATTTAAAAAATGTTGTTTTGAAACGAGCGTGTTGATGTGCAAAAAGGGTTGGAGTCCATCTCTCTCTCTCTCTCTCCCTGGAAAACAGACGGATAGACGGCCTCCTGGCACGCCTACCGGGAATCGTCCTGGTCTTTAGATTCTTCGTCTGACGACAACTCGTGCCACTCTGGATGACAAAATGGGGGGGGAAAGTGCCATCTATCACATAAACCGAAAGCCTTTTAATGACCGACTCTGTGTGTGTGTGTGTGTGTGTGGGGGGGGGGGGGGTGTCACCTCTTTTGGGGCGCCACATTACTGGACAATATTGCAGGGTTTTTGGGTCGGAAAAAATAATTGCAGGGTGCACTTTTTCCAAACGGCCACAAGATGGCAGCAAGAGATCATATTACTGGGAAGTAATTTTCAAATCAAAGAGGGTGTGGCTGAGTTTTTGGTCGGGAAAATAATTGTATGGTGAACTTTTTCAAAACAGCCACAAGATGGCAGGAAGAGACCATATTAATGGGAAATACTTTTTAAATCAAAGCGTATGGGAGGCATTTTGGGTTTCAAGACCAATTGCGGGTTATGTCATCAATCATGCCTACGAATAAACTAGTTTCAGGGTTAGAGTTAGTCAATTAAAAGTCAAATCAATTCAAAGAAACTTACATGAGACGACATCTTGAGACGACTTGCGTTGGCGCCCAGAAGAACCTGTAAAGTGGTATGGAGTTAGAACGTGTTTCCCAAACTATTTACAGCTGCAGTACTTTTTACTTTGAAAAAAATACAAGGCACAACAATATATATTATCATTTAAAATTGACAATATATAGTGGTAGCTCGACATACGAGCAATTAGAGATACGAGTAAAGTTTCGAGCAAATAATCTCTAGATACAAGACCAATTTCGAGATACGAGAAAGCAAGACATGTAGCTGTTTGACTATAGCGCACTAGGCTTTTTTGCTGCATCTCTTTCGTGTATAACAGTGTTTTCCCCCCGTCACTCGCGCAAATGGCGTAGCGATCTCTATTACGAGGAATATATATTACTTATCGTTGGCAAGTGGTCGTGCGTTATCCCATTGTGAGGACATTTGTGTGCATCATTTTCGGAATATTTTGAAGGGAATATGAAAGCAAACAGCCCATCGATAGTGAAAATCAGGTTGGAAGCGGAATAAACAGCGAACCCGGCCGGCCGGGAAAAAGGAAGATATGAAAATGCAGAACAAAATTAGAATTATGTTTAGTGTAAGGTTAGATTAAACTTATTTTCCAAGTTTATTTAAAAAATGTTGCTTTGAAACGAGCGTGTTGATGTGCAAAAAGGGTTGGAGTCCATCTCTCTCTCCCCCTTCAAAAATCTGTATAATTTTAGTACTACTATAAAACACATTTTAATAACATTAAACACTAGTTTTGTGTTACTTTGTCAATAGATGGTGGATTAGAAGAAATACAACATTGTTTCAATCCAATATCCTCTTGTTTTTTTTCCCAGAGGGTGGGAAAGGATTAACATCCAGCCCCCTTCGAAATCTGTATAATTTTAGTACTACTATTACTATGAACACCCGAATAATAGTAGGCACCGGAATAATAGTAGGCACCGGAATAATAGTAGGCAGTGGAAAATTGCAAAGATAATGAATATTAGTAGTAGTAGTATTATTCGGGTCTTCATAGTACTATTGTTCGGCTCTTCATAGTACTACTGTTAGGGTCTTCATAGTACTATTATCCGGGTCTTCAAAGTAAACATTTTGGTAATATTAAACTACTATTTTTGTGTTACTTTATAAATATATGTCGAATTAGAAGAAATAAAACGTTATTTTCCAATTCAATATCCTGTCTTTTGTTTTTCAGAGGGTGGCAATAAATCCCCCCCCCCCCATTTCTCTCTGTATCTCTCTCTCCCTCCCCTTCAAAATCTGTATAATTTAAGCACTACTATTAAACACATTTTAGTAATATTAACCCACTAGACATGTTACTTTGTCAATAAATGGCAGATTAGAGGAACGAACGAATGAACTTTTTTTTAATAGTCGCCATTTTGAACAAAAGCCTCACGTCCGGAATGCTAACATTTAAATGGGCAAATTCGAGGTCTATCACGCCTACCAAAAAAGGTTACAGGTTAAAATGCTACTAAAGCCGAAAGAACGTCCCACTAAACGCAATAAAGAGAGAGAAATCAATTGCAAGGAGATAATTACCAAACCTCAAAGCCAAACGCCGACCAG
The DNA here is from genome assembly GCF_051989575.1 of Stigmatopora nigra. Classification (NCBI taxonomy): domain Eukaryota; kingdom Metazoa; phylum Chordata; class Actinopteri; order Syngnathiformes; family Syngnathidae; genus Stigmatopora; species Stigmatopora nigra. The sequence goes on along the minus strand of NW_027551640.1, from coordinate 68,059 downwards.
ACATGGCGGCCATGTGGTCAATACAGTAACTTACTACGGTCATGATTCGGGCATTTAGAGTTATTAGGATAGAATGTACTCACGTTCTTTTACGGACGAACACAGTCCAAATTCTTCCGACAAACATTTGGAGCTCGCTAACATCGTGCCGTTTGAGAGGACCGTGGCGAAAAAGGAAGTGACGTCATTGAGTCCCTTCAAAATGGAGACTTCCGTTTTACAAAATAAAATACTTATATGCGGTTATTTAATTTCTCGCGAGATTTTATACAGGTTCACAGTTGTACGCCGTAGGGGATATATCTTACATTTAACATGCAAGTAGTATCAGAACATTGCCCCTCGTAAACAAGTATAATTACAATGATTAGCGAAAACATTTAGTGAGTTTAATTTTATCTCTATAGTTTCGACCTCCGGACATTTTGGTTGCTTGTTTATAAATTGAAGAGTTTAAAGATTGAGTTGACAGTAACACTTCAAAATCGCTGTAAAAGATAAATAAATAAAAAGACGGTTTGTATGCTAACTCTCTCTCACAGTGGGCATGAATTTGAAAATGTGTGGGTGGGTTTCAGTTACAAAGGAATTTTTATATTAAGATTTTTTAAAGCTTGCTCGTCTTTTAATTCACATGATTTAGTACCTAGGCCTTGAGATCTTTGCGGTTTCTTGTGCAGCTAGGAAGAAGGAATAATGGGTCTCAAGATAAGTGTGGAATGTATAGAACGTATACAAGACTTGGGTGATATAATAAACAATGTACATTTTCAGAGTAAGAAATGGGAAAGGTATGCAGACTGGTGAGAGTGGATATATATTTTTTAACAATCACTCTAGTATACATTTAGCACTTCATATAAAATGTCCAAACCCTCCTTCTGGAGCCAATCATCAGCCTGTCATATATTCTGGGACTTGTTTCCCCTGGGGCCCTGTCAGAGACCCTCCTTTGTTAAAGGACAGCTCTCTGACACCAACTTCTTCAAACTAACGGGAACACGGGACAGTGACGATCGTGTGAGCAACAGATGAGCGTGGCGAATAGATGGGCTCCACCTTGGCTTTTTCTCATGACACAAAGATGATTTGATAAAAAAAAGTGCAAGTAACGGTTTCTGGACATGGTGTTGTGGCGCACACGTACCTCCGTTGATGAAAGGTGTGAGCGTGACTTTGGCCTCGGCCATCCAGTTGCCGTCGCCGGACGCAGAGGAGCCCGATGACAAGGACGCCGCGGCCTGCTCCGAGGTGACCTCCTTGGTGTCGTTGCAGGCCAGGAGTGTGAAGTTGCTTAAAACAGGAGTCTTAATATAATGTGCATTTCTAAAGAACACCCCGTCTATAATCTCTGTCCTCATCTTATGCTCTTCCATGATGTCTATAATATCTTCTCAACTCGCCTCAGTGTTCAACTGTTGTATTTTTCCATGATGCCTATAATCTCAACTTCTGTACTTTTCCGTGACATCATGGTGAAATTCAATAAAGGCATCCTCCACCTCGAAAAGATAAGAGAGAACCACCGAGCCGAGCGCGAGATACCACCTCGCGCCTCGACCTCTCTTCCGCCGGCCGGTGCCTTTAAAATATAACACAGTCTCTGCCTCGTTTTTCCTTGGTGCACGGTTGGTAATTGCGTTGATCTGTTATTTCGGACCCAACAAGGAGGGACAAAACTGGGCGCTCCTGACAGCGCCACCCAGAAGTGATTCACAGTATTTTGGTCAGAAAACAGGCCAGAGAATGTGTGGTGCTGAAATCATGCTTTATTAAAACAAAACGACAAACAAACACTCAAGGAGGACCAAGTAAAGAAAAGAAGAAGAAAAAAAAAGCTTCCGCCGGCAGGCGCACGAGGCAATGCCGACTGAAAGCTACACACACACACACACACACACAAACACGCTAACGAGCCAGATCCTCCGAGAGGGTACGCCACTATACTGCCCCCAGATATAGTCGGGCAACCAGGCTGGGGAAAGGCCCCGGGGACCATTGCGGGCGGGAGCGGCGCCACTATGTCAAGGGGAAAGAGCAGGCCACTCGCGCGCTCCGCTGGTCACAAAATGAATGGTCGCTCCGAGCCAAAGCAAGAGTGAAATCCGCCGAGGCCTCTCACGAGAGGGTGACGCAAGTGGCGCTGGGGGACTCGCCTTGGCGGGAAACGGTAATGGCGACACGAGTCAAAAAAAGCAGAGGTTGCTTTCACCGGTGATTGAACTTTGGCGGGGAGACGCTCCACCCGCCGAGGCCATCTTAGACATCAACGTAGCGTTGAGGCGCAGGGATTTGGTTTCCACGCTTGCCAGGGTATTCGTTCCGTGTGGGACTTTCCCCCGTTGAAGCGCATTTGCGTTCACTCTTTCACTTCATATTCTTGCTAGAAATAACAAGGCAGACATTTGGCATAACCGTCCGATCCGGCTATATACATTATGTACACGGAACTGCAAAAGTGTCGTCGTGTTTCAAAACAATTCGAGACGCTAGTTGGACGATGGACTAATGTCAATCCATGAATGTGAATGTCAATCCATGAATGCGAATGTCACTCCATGAATGTCAAATTTGGTACAAAAAAGTTCCTATTTACAAGAAGCTAAGTTCGGCTGCACGCTGGCTCTGCGAGATAGAAGAGGAGGCTTCCACGCGCACGCTCTTTGTCTCGGTGGAGCTAAAAGTGGTGGAGCGCGTGGCCGTGGTCTTCACCTGGACGGAAGAGGTTGAGAAAGCTTCGGCTTTTTGTTCCAGGTGTGTCGTCTCTTGGGTGGCTACTTCTGCATGGCCTGCGGGAATGGGAACAGCACGTTTGCCGGCGGGTACGTTTTCCGTGGCGTCACAATTGTAACTACTTACCGAGGAGGTTGAAAGCGGAAGTGGACGAATACTGACCCAGCTGGTTTCTGGCCTCCACGGTGTATTTTCCGCTGTCCGCTGCCGTCGCTCCGCGTATCTCCACAGAGTAGGCCTCGTCGGTGCGGCTCGTGGTCAAGTCGGATGTGGCCGAAACCTGCGAAGGACCGGGGCCACGTGAAGAACGGGGAGGAGGCGACTGGCAACGTTGGAGCGCAGAAAAAGGAAAATACTCACGGCCGAGTTGTCCTTGAACCCTAACCCCGATGCCGCTCCTTTCAATGATTTGATTTCAGCAACGGAAGGCGGCGGCGGAGATTTGGCGCCAGGCGACTTGACGGCCTCCGGGGACTTCATCCTTTGCGGGCTTTTGACCGGTTCGGGGGACTTGATGCGTGTCGGCGTTTTGACGAGTTCGGGGGACTTGATGCGTGTCGGCGTTTTGACGGGTTCGGGGGACTTGATGCGTGTCGCCGTTTTGACGGGTTCGGGGGACTTGATCCGTGTCGGCGTTTTGACCGGTTCGGGGGACTTGATCCGTTGCGGCGTTTGGACATCTTCGGGGGACTTGATCCGCTGCGGCGTTTGGACATCTTCGGGGGACGTGATCCGCTGCGGCGTCTTGACCGGTTCAGGAGAGGAGAGAGACTCCATCGGCCGCCCGCTCTCGACAGGTTCGGGGCACTCGGCTTCGGGAGAGGCGACTCTCGGGAAGGCCGTCACTTTTTGCCGGGACTGGGATTTTCCAACAGTCAGAGTAAAATGGGCTTCCTGCTTACCGGCGGGATTTACTGCCATTAAAGTATAACTTCCTTGGTCGGACACCAGCACGGACAAGATCTCAAGGGAGGGGCCGTACCGCGTGGAGACGACACGGTGACGGGCAGAGGACCCCAGCTCCACGCCCCCGCGAAGCCACGCCACGGAAGGAGCCGGGTCACCGTCCAGGTCGCAGGTGAATCTGGCGGGATCTCTCTCCTCGACACTCAGAGACTGTGGCGTGTTCAGGATTTGGGCGGGCCGCGCTCTCTCCACCACCCCCACGGATTGGGCCGGCGATTCCTCGGCGGTCGTCGACGAGATGTGGTAGGCGTCCGGTCGGGTGGGATCGGCGGGACGGCATGACGGCGGCTCCTCGTCCCCGCGGGCGCAAGAGAAGGCGGCGTATCTCTCCACCACGTCCAAAGTGGCGCTGTTGGAGATCTCCCCTTTGATGTTTCCGCACACCACCGAGTAGGTGCCGGCGTCTGTGGTCACGCAGTCGTTGATCTGGAGCGTCAGCAGTCCGCCCGAGTTGGCGATGCGGTATTTGGCGCCCGGCACCACATCTTTGCCGTCGTGAAACCACTTGACTCTGGGCTCCGGTTTGGCTTGGACGTTGAGGGTGAAACGGGCGTCGGAACCGGCGGCCACGCGTTGAGAGCGCAAGAGGATGCCCATGCGCGGGACGTGGTCCAGGCTGAAAGGAGACTCCGGCGTTGGCTGGACGCATCTCCGCTCAGACCTGAGCGTCTGCTTTCTCTCCTCGTAGCGGGAGAGAAAATCCACCTGGGGCAAGGCAGACTCCGACACCACCGGCTTTTCCCAGCGGGGAGTTTCGCTCTCCGCCTCGGGGAGCTTCTTGACAACTTTGGGGATATATTCGGCGGCGTGAAACGTCACGTGCTCGGACCAGGTGGACTCCGAAGCTCTTGCCGCCGACGCCGCCGACGCCGCCACCGCCACCGCCACCGCCACCGCCACGCGGCGGGTGTCCTTTTGAAAACTTTGGCTCTTCTCCTCCAACTCCATTCGCTTGAATTGGCTCTTGTAGGTGGTGATTCTGTGGGCGGTGGCGTGAGGTCGGAGTAGCTCCTGATCCTCTCTGTCTTCGTACACTCTCTGCTTCTGTCCGGGAGGTTTGTACGTGGCCTTGTCGTGGCGCTGACGCAGGTCGAGGAAGCTGGGGCCGGCTTCGTCTCCCGGTCGACGACGGCGCGCACCCTGACGGGCGACGACGCTCGGAAGCGCACGGGGCTCAGGCCGGGCGGGGAGGCCGAGTAGCCGAGCTCCGGCTCTCCCACCTCCAGGCGAAGGCGCTCCTCCTCCGTCCTCTTGACGGACAGATATTCGCCGACCGGCAGCAGCAGCAGCTCCTCGTCCGACAGGTCGCCCAGCGACCTTCTTCGCACTCGGCGGTAGAAGTCGGTTCCTGGGGAAGGCGTGCGGCGCCTGGAGGGCCTGACCGTCTCCAGGTCGTCCCGGGTGGCCGAGGGGATGCGCCACTTTGGCTTGTACTGGTCTTTGATCCTCACGGGCACCTCGTAGAAGCGCTCCCACCTGGGGAGACGAATCGGCTTCATCCTCTTGCGTTGGACTTTCTCCAGGGGCTCGGGGAACTCGTACTGGTCCCTGAGTTTCCTGTACCACTTCATGTAGGAGAGAGGCCGGAAGTGTTTGATCTCCATGTCCTCTTCCAGCGCCAGCGGGTCGAGGGGCCGCGGCGCCGGCACGTCGTAGGGCATGCGCAGTCTCTTCTCGTCGGCCCGTTTCTTTCTCTCCGCTTTCTCCAGCTTCACCTGGGCCTGGGTCTTTTCGCTCTTCTTAGTGGCCACGGCGGGCTTGTAGGCGGTGGCCGCCTCCCTGACCGCCTGTGCCGCGGCCGGCGGCAGAGGGAGGACCACGGTGTCGGTCAAAATCTGATGAAGCCGCACCTTCTTGTCCAGCGCTTCCTTTTGAGCCCAGCCCGGATCCTGCCTCGGTCCGCTCTCGTCGTCCCTCTTGACGCCAGCGACCCGTTCCACCCGAAGCGTGGCCTGGCAACTGGCCGATCCGGCCGAATTGGTGGCGGTCACCCTGTACAGGCCCGAGTCTTCGGGCAGAGTGTCTCTCACGTGTAGAATGAAGTAATCCAAGCCTTCGTGGACCAGTTGGATAGACGGGCCAAAGGCCACGGGCGCGCCGTCCTTTTCCCACTTGAGTGCGGGGCGGCCCGACACCCGGATCTCGAAGCGAACGTCCTGGCCTTCCTTGCACTCCACGTTGGCCAGGAGACGCTTGAACATGGGCCTGAGGGTGAGGTCGGCCGGTTTGGGCCGAGGGACCACGGTGAGATGGGCCTTGCAGCTGTCGTCCCCGTACTTGTTGCGGGCCGTCACGCTGTATTCGGCGTCGTCGTCGTGGTCCGCCGCGCGGACGATGAGCTGGTACAGGCCCTTGTCGCTGAGGAAGGTGTACTTTTTGTCGTCCTCTCCCGGGATCAGCCTCTGGCCCGATTTGTGCCAGGTCACACGGGGCTCGGGGTGCACGGTGACGGTCACGCTGAAGCGCACGTCCTCGCCCACGTGGGCCCGGTGGTTGACAAGGGGCAGGGTGAACTCGGGCGGCTTCTGAAGCATTCGGGCCGCGTCCATTCGCCGCTTGGTCCTCTTGACGGCGCGGGCGGTGAAGAAGCGGCGGTAGGAGCGGACGCCGTCCACAAACAGCTCGCCGTAGACGCTGTCTTCGCCGTACTCGTTGACCACCTTGCACCTGTACGTGCCGTCGTCGGCCCTGGTCACGCCGGCTACGGCCAGGGTGGCCGTGCCGTCCTCGTAGTGGACGGCGTACTTGTCGCCGGCTTCCAGCTGCCTGACGCCGCAGTACCAAGTGACTTCGGTGGCGCCGTCGTAGTTGTCGATGTTGCAGACGAACTTGACGTCGTCGCCCTCGGCGGCCGCCCGGTGGCCCAGCTGGCCTCCCACCGGTCCGTGCTCGAAGGGGGCGATCTTCACCTTGGCCACCAGCACTCCGCGTTGGGATCTGACCGAGCCACCGCTGGCCACACGGGCCGCAGAGACCACCGTGCTCCATTCCTTCTAGGCGGCGGCCCGGTAGTACCGCCCGTGTCTGTCGCTGGGGATGCTTCTCCTGCTCAGACTTTCCGGGGGGGCGGAGAGCCACGGGTGCGCCAGCGCCTCGGCGGAGGTCATGCGGTGCTTGCGCTCTTTGGTCATCAGGCGGTCCGTAAAGTCCATGGCTTCCACGCTGACTCGCTGGAAGGATTCGTCGTCGTAACCGTAGGCGGCGTTGGAAATGTTGTCGATCATCTGCTGGTGGGTCTCGGCCGCAAAGGGGTTGAGCCCGCAGAGGAGCACGTAGGCCAGGACGCCCACCGACCACATGTCGGTGACGGCGCTCACGGCATCGCCACGGTGGATCTCGGGGGCGGCGTACTCGGCGGTGGTGTACTGGATCTTGATCTGCTCTCCGGGCGTCAGGTTCCTGGACTGGCCCAACTCGATGATTTTGACGCGGCTGCCGCTTCTGGTCTCGTACACCACGTTCTCGGGGCGGACGTCGAAATGCCCGTAGCTCTGAGCGTGCAGGAAGTGCAGGGCCGAGCAAATCTGCCGGAGGTAATTGGCAATTTCTTGCTCGTTGAGCTCAAAGTCGGCGGCGTGGAGGCGCTCGAAGATGTCCGCGCCCGAGACAAAGTCGTAGATCATCACCAGCTCCTCGGGGCTCTCAAAGGACTCTTGGAGGAGGAGGAAGTTGGCGTGCCTGGCCAGGTTGAGCGTGGCAATTTCCTTCTTGACCAGGGCCTGATCGGCACCCCGGACCTTGACAAATTTGGCCATGTAGGTCTTGTCGGAGCCGACGCTCACACAACGGTGGACGATGGCAAACTGACCCCTTCCCAGCTCTTCGGCGATGGCGAATTTGCCGTGCAGGTTCTTTGCGTCCGAGTGCGGCGCTTTGCCCCTGGGAACGTGCCCCGCCTCGTCCACCTCCCTGTCGTACAGCAGCACCCTGGATTTGTCCTCCTTGGTCACGACGGGGCCGCCGGCCTCGGACGGCGCGCTCTGTCCAAACTTGTTCTCGGCGATGACCCTGAACTGGTAGCCGGTCCCTCCGAAGAGGCCCACCACCGTGTAGCGGGTGTCGCGAGATTGAGCCACGCGCTCCCACCGCTCCGAGGTGGTGGGGCACTTCTCGATGACGTAGCTGACGACCTTGCTGCCGCCGTCGTTGGCCGGAGCCACCCAGTTCAGGGCCACCGAGTCTCTGGAGACGTCGCTGGCTTGGACGCCCCTGGGGGCGTCGGGCACATCCGCCACATCCAGCTCCACCGTCTGCTGATCGATTCCAAATCGGTTCTTGGCGCAGACGATGTAAAAGCCGGCGTCCTTCTTCTCCACGCCGTTGGGGAAGAGCAGAGAAGTGAAGGATCGCGTGACGATGACTTGGTAGTGGCCATTGCTGTCGATGAGATATTGCCCCTTCTGCCAGGTGATGACCGGATCCGGCTTGCCTCCGAAAGGTATCTTGATGTTGACCATCTCTCCTCGCAGGGCAGGAATAGCTTCTTTGTCCTTCAGGTTCTTGGGGAGGTTGATATTAGCAGGAAATGCTCACAGAGAAAAAAGAGGCGGTCAATGCGAGGAGAACAACGCGCCGGGCCAAGAAGCAGTGGCCGGAGACCAACGGGGAAAGGTGTAGACAGAGAGAGAGAGAGAGAGAGAGAGACGGAGAGAGAGAGAGACGGAGAGAGAGAGAGACGGAGAGAGAGAGAAATAGAATGCACTAGTGACTGGTGTGCTTACCTTCGACATCCAGAGAGACGGTAGCGCAAATGGACCCTCCTTGGTTAGTGGCCCTGATCTGGTAGACGGTGGAGTCCTCCTCGTCAGCTTGGGCGACGACCAATTGGTGGTAACCTCCCTTGAATTCCTGGATCTTGGTTCCATCCGAACACATCTCCTTTCTCGTCGGAACCATTTGATCAAGGGTTTGGGTTGTCCCGTGATCTTGCAGACCAGCGTGGCGTTGCTCTTGTACTTCACGCTCATGCTCCTCAGCTCCTCCTTGAAAGCGGGCGCGCGGACGTCGACGGCCGTGGCCGGCACGATGGCGCCACTCTCCTCGCTGTAGTCACTCTGTCCCCCGAGGTTCTCGCACTTGACCCGGAACACGTACTCGGCGCCCTCCGACAAATGCTTGACGGAGAAGACCGTGTGTTTGATCTCGCCCGTGGTCACGGGCGTCCATTCGCCCCATTCCTTCTTGTCCTTCTTTTGCTTCTTCTCCAGGCAATAGCTCTTGATTTTGGAGCCGCCGTCGCTGAGCGGAGGCTTCCAGGAAAGCACGCAGGAGTCCTTGGTGATGGCAGAAACCACCACTGCCAGAGGCGCAGATGGTTTCTCTGTGGAAAAACGACAGCCGTTGGTCAGTCAAACAGGCCACGATTTGTCCTGGCTTTTTTTTTTTTTTTTTTAAACTATTTTCCTTTTGCCCGACGCGAACGCACCCAATTGGGTCTTGATGACAATAGGCGAGGCCAGTTCCAGGGGGTTGCTGTTGCCATAGCGATTCTGGGCATAGACCCGGAAGAAATACTGGCAGCTGTTAGTAAGGTTGGGCACCCGGCAAGACGTGCCGTTCACCGAGGAGGACACCAACTCCCACTGGCTTCCTTCCCTGTCTTGGCGCTTCTCCACGATGTAGTTGGTGACAGTGCAACCCCCGTCGTCCTTGGGGACCTTCCAGCCGATGATCACCGAGTTCTTCAGGAGGGCCTCCAGAACGATGGGACCCTGGGGCGCGTCAGGCTTGTCTGCGCGACAAACGCAATCGGCGTGGTCAGCGGCGGCCACTCTGGAATGCAACCAGGGCGACTCTGGAATGTAACGGCGGCCACGTACCGTGGATTTCCACGTTGAAGGCGGCGTCGGCCCGGCCAAAGTGGTTGTGCAGTCGGATCCTGTATTTTCCTCCGTGGATTCTGCGCTGCACGTTCTTGATGACCAGGTGGGTGTAATGCTCGGTGCTCTCGATGCTAATGTCGTCCGAGTCCTCCAGGGTCTTGGCTTCGTGGAGCCATGTAATCTTGGGCACGGGGCGGCCAACGTAGGCGGCGTGGATGCGGAGGGTCGTTCCCAGACCGGCGTAGTAGGTGCTCTTGAGCGGGTGGTCGGCGCTGAAGGCCGCAGCCGCTTCCAAGACCAGCGTTCCCGTGCTTTCCGCTTCTCCGGCATCATTGCTGGCCTTGCAGGTGTACGCTCCCTCGTCCTCCTGTCGGTCGGTCGTGATGGAAAGGGAGTGGTGCGGCCGTCGGAGCTCATCTCGTATTTGCGCGACTCGGCAATCTCCTTGCCTGCGTGGTACCACCGGATCTCGGGCATGGGCCTGCCGATAATCTGGCACTTCATGACGGCGGGCTGGCCCAGTTTTTCGGTGACTTCGTCCATTTCCTTTCTGAGACTGGGTTTGGTTTCACCTGTGCGGGCCATGCGGACGGGGGGGCAGAAACCAAATGTTAACTGTCAGCTCGTTGTCGTGACGCCTACCCACGGCGCCGTCTCCGCCGCGGGGGTTATTATACGCACCGCTCAGTTTGGTCTTGACGCAAGCGGCGCTTCGTCGTGGTCTGCTCATTCCCGTCTCGTTCTCGGCATACACTCTGAACTCGTATTCGGTGGCTTCGGACAGACCGCGCATGGTGAACTCCTGTTCTTTCAGACTCTGCTTGTTGCATTTCTGCCAGCTACTTTCGGTGGACTTCCTACATTCCAGCCAGTATCCCAGGACCTCCTTCCCACCATCACATTCTGGAGCTTGCCAGTGAATGCTTATGGTGTTGTTGGTCACTTGCGTCGTATCAATTTCGCCCGGCTGGCTCGGCTTATCTGCAAAAAAACAAACAAAAAAAAAAAACATTTTGTAATACACTCTAGCGGACGTGCTCTAGGCTTAGTCCGCCACTTGGCACGTGGGAGCGGTACTCACCAAAGGGATCCTTGCACACGACGGAATCGGAGGCGGGTCCGGCCTCGCTCTCGCCGATATCGTTGAGGGCGACCACGCGGAAATGATAGTCCACGTCCTCTGTGAGTCCGGACAGCGTGAACATGGTGGAGAGAATCCTGGCGGAGTGACGGCGCCATTGCTCGGAGGCCACCTCCTTGTACTCCAAGTAGTAACCCGTGACGCGAGAACCCCCGTCGTCCTTTGGTCGGGACCAGGCCAGTGCCACCGAGTTCTTGGTGAAATCCATGATCTCGGGCGGAGCGCCGGAGAGTCCTTACAGAGCGGAGTCCGGGGAACCAGCGGCTGCGCCGACTTCAGAGAGGGACCGATGCCGTAAGTGTTCTCGGCGGTAACCTTGAAGTGGTATTCTGTCCCCTCCTTCAGGCCTTTGACCACTAGCTGAGTATCGGTCACCCTGCCGTCCATGGTGTACCAGGCGTTCCTGCACACCTCCCTCCGTTCCACGATGTAGCCCAGTATCTCGGCGCCGCCGTTGTCGCCGGGCACCCCCCAGGACAATTTCACCGAGTTTGCCTGGATTTCCTCGTAGGTCAACGGTCCTTCGGCGGCGCCGGGGCGGCCGATGACGTTGACCTTAATTTGGGCCTTCTTCTTGCCCACTTTGTTCTGAAGGAGGAGCTCGTAAACACCCGAGTCGGTCCTCTCGGCCCCTTTGATCACCAGTTCGCTGGTGTCCTCGGTGTGCGCCACCATGGCCCTGTTGGACACGACCGCGCCGTCCTTGGACCACGAGCAATTCGGGGGAGGTTTTCCCTTGACGGGGAGGGAGAGCCGGACCACGCCGCCGTGGCGAACCACGTACACATCCTTGTATTTCAGCTCCAGTTCATAATCGAGAGGTTCTGTGGGAGCAAAACAAGGCGTGAGACTTTTGGCCCAGCTGGCCGAAGACCAGGCGTTTGGACGGTGCCCGGCGCGCCGGCTCACCCGACATCTCGGTGACCGAGACGGTCCCGGGTACTTCGGCGGCCTCGCCGCAACCGCCGGCGTTGCAGGCCAGCACTCGGAATTTGAACTGGTCTCCTTGCGGCATGTTGGACAAAGTGTACTCGCAAATCAGAGACGGAGTGGTGTTGCATTTGAGCCAAGCCACGGTGCCCGCCTTCTGCATCTCGATCAGGTAGCCGTCCACTTTTGCGTCTCCCTCGTCATCGGGGGGACTCCACGCCAACGATACGGACGACTTGGTGGTTTCTGTAATCCGAGGGTTCTGCGGACAACCGGGTGGATCTGACCGAGAAAACAACAAAAAAAACCTCACATTTTTGGAGTGCAAAATCCTTCTTTTTTTTTTTACCGACTCCCACCAGATTCTTTCAATGAGACGGGAGGGATTTGGGCGGTCTCTCACCCACCAATGGGATCCGCTGCCACCGCCGGTTTGGAAGGCAAACTCGGTTTGCTTATTCTGCGGGCGTTGACGGCCAGAATTCTGTGCTCGTACTCCAGACCTTCAGTTAACTCTGTCGAGCGGTATCTGGTCATGGTGATGGGATTCCTGTTGGCTCGCACCCATCTGTCAGACCTGACTTCTTTGCGCTCAATGATATAACCGGAAACCTCCAGTCCGCCGTCCTCTTCCGGCGGGTTCCACGCCACGGTCATTCCGTCGCGTGAAACGTCAAAGACGGTGGGTCGTCCGGGAGATCCGGAAACATCTGTTGAAGATGGACAGCGGGTTGGCTTCTGTCCACGCCTAGCTTGGAGGGCAGCGGGTTAAGGGGGTTACGCACGACGCACGTGGTACCATAACGACGCACGTGGTACCATAAGGACGCATTTTTCTCTCCACAGCCCTGCTGTCTACCGGTCGGTGTCAGGCGAGTGCGGGTGAACGGGCTAACGCCAGCCCGCCCCCTCCCAAAAGGGGTGGCGGCCTTCACGGCCATAGAGGAGGAGCACTTACTTGTCAAGCTCTTGCAGGTGACGATGTCAGACTGCGAGAATTCCCCCATGCCGTAGCGATTGAAGGCGGCCGCGCGGAAGACGTACTCGTCTCCCTCGATCATGTTGTGAAATTTGAAGGTGGGTCGGCTGACCGACCCACAAATGGGCACCCAGCCCGGTCGGTGGGCGTCTCGCTGCTCCACCACATAGCCGCTGACGGGAACCCCGCCGTCCCTGAGAGGGGGATCCCAGCTACAGGTGACGGAGGTGGCGTCGATCTCGTCCAATCGGATGGCTCCTTGGGGTTGGTCGGGTTTGGCTGAGAAGGGAGGATATTCCGTCAGTTCCAAGCCACCCGCTCGTCCCAATGCCGGCGCCACGTCCGGCTCGGGTTACGACAAATGAAAGCTTTCCTTACAGAGGACGACAACTCGGACGACCTCGGTGGTGACCCCGACGGCGTTCTTCAGCTCCAGGGCGTAGTCGCCGGTGTCTTCGATGGTTGCGTCCGAGACGGTGAGTTTGGAAAACTTGCCACCGCTCTGGATCTTGACACGCTCGGTGATTTTGATCCTGTCCTCACCGAGGAACCAGAGGCAGGACGGGGGAGGCCTGCCGACAATGGGCAGGTGGAGCTCCAGTGTCTTGCCGGCCAGCACGTGAATGCTCTTCTGGGGGAGGCTGCTGAAATCCACTGCGGGCATGACTGGCAGAGACAAATCAAAGGATTACAAAAAAAAGGCCAAGGACTGCAGAGAGCCAGTAAACATTTGGGGTTCACCCCAGCGCTCAAATCTTTGCTCTTGCACGGTCACGGGCGCCACCAGCTCCTTGGCCTGGCTGGCACCTCGGCTGTTGACGGCTTTGATTCGGAAGGAGTACTGCTCCTTCTCGTTCAGCTTCTCCACCGTGTGCTCAAAGTCGGTCATCTTCAGCGAGGCCACCTTCATCCATTTGTCGCCGCCAAACTGGCAGGCCTCCAAGACGTAGGCGGTCACTCTGCTGCCCCCGTCGTGCTCGAGCTTCTCCCAGGCCAAGGAAACGCTGCTCTTGGTGACGTCCGTCACCTCCAGTTTTGCCGGCGGGTGAGGGACCTCGCAAACCAGGACCACGTCCGGGGTCTCGCGAGGCTCGCCCACGCCGTATATGTTTTCCGGGAGGACTCGGAAGTAGTACAGCGTGCCTTCCAGCAGGCCTTGGATTTTGAAGCAGGTCTTGCTGCACTTGGAGGTCACCGTCTTGTAGGCCCTCATGGATGCCTCGCGCCTCTCGATGATGTAGTTGTTGACGGGCGCCCCGCCGTCCACGGTGGGCACTTCCCAGGTGATGGTGGCGGCTTCTCTGGTCAATTCCTTGACCTGGATGGCTCCCGTCGGTCCCGGCGTGTCTGGAAGGATTCAGAGTTTGTTGTCGGCCGAGGAGTGCCGAGACGGCCACGACGGCATTCGGACGAGGGACGGCGATGGCTCACCGTAGACTTTGACCACCACAAAGACTTCCCGCTTCCCGGCAGAGTTCTCGGCGACCAACGTGTATTTGCCCGCGTCGTAGCGGTGGACCTTGTCGACGATGAGCGTGGTGGACTTGCGCGTGACCTCCACGAAGCCCCGGTTGTTCAGATCGACGCCCGGCTTGGTCCAGGCCACGGTCGGCGCGGGACGCCCGCTAACGTTAACAGAGAGGCGGAGGGAGCCGCCGGCACGCAGGCAGACGGTCTTTTTCAAGTCGCCGGGCAGGTCAAAGTCGGGCGTTTCTGTTGGGCGGAGGTCAAATGAGGTCAGTTGAGCCAGCTACTCGACTACTTGGCGTCACGACAAATGGAAGTGGAACGCCGGTATCTAACGGCGTCCCACTTCCGGTTGTTCCGAGGCCTTTCTTCCTTGGCCCGAACGGGCGACGTACCGATCCTCTCGGTCGGCTCGGTCTCGGCGCTGTGCTCGCTGAAGTCTCCGGTGCCGTTGATGTTGTTGTTGTTGTTGTTGTTGTTGCACTACAAGCGCCTGAGGATTGCCCTCAGATAGCGCTAGAGCTGCCACTGGAACGCGGATTATTTCATCCGGGGGGTAGTCGGAGGTGAGGGGCAGTCAAATGTCTCCGGCTGGATGAAAAACGTAGGGTGCCACGGTCCTTGTTGGCAGCTCTGAGTGGTATTTGTTGGAATTCGCAGGCCGCAGCGAGCGGCCTCTCAGGAGACACCACGTGAAGGTTTCCAACTTTGTCTCCCCGTTGATGTTGACGCCGGCCGCTCTGAAGCGATACTTCTTCCCCGAGCAAAGTCCGGTCACCGTGTGCTCGGAGGTGCGCAGCGTTTTCTGGTGGGCCCTGGTCCACTCCTCCGTTCCGGACTCCTGCATCTCCAGGGGGTAGCCCAAGACGTCGGCCCCTCCGTCTTCGGCGGGACGAGACCAGGCCAAGGCGATGCTGTCGCCGTGCGTGTCGGTGATACGAGGCGCCGAAGGCCGGGAGGGGGTGCCTTTAAACCGGAAAAGAGCAGCGGTGGTAAAGAGATGGAAACGCCGGGATGACCAAAAGGATGGCGGCGTCGGACCTAAGGGGGTCCCAGACGACTCCCCGGTGGGGTACTCACACGTCGGCACTCTGCACACGACGTAGAGAGAAAGCTCGCTGGGTTGGCTCTCTCCGGCCTTGTTGATGGCCGTCACTCTGAACTGGTAGACCAGGGGTGGCCAACCAGTCAGAGACCAAGAGCCACATTTTTTACTATGTTACCGCAAAGAGCCACATTTTTTACTGTGTTACCGCAAAGAGCCACATCACACACATACCTTTGCTCAGCCAGATTTATTGTAAATGTCACACACCAGCATAGTAATGACATAAATTGACTCCTACAGTACTAACAGCACAGGCCAGTCATTATCAACAATGAACATTGTGTGCACTGTCTCACACAGACAAACTCTCAGTTCAACCAAGTCCACAAACAAAAATATAATAATTTACAATAGCGTTTTTCTTTTACTATGCATGTTACTTAGTGGGACTTCTGTCATAAAATCAGAGCCTATTTTTGCGCAACATTCGCTCCTTGTGAGCTGTCATTTATTATGAATGGCTTTTAACTAGCGCGCCTACCACGTGGGTGTACACCTCGCTCTCCTATTGGCTGCTCCCGGCTGAGCACTCTCGCCTTGGTCTGCCTCGCAGGGAGTGTGGCTTTTTCAGCCGACGCTCGATCTTTGGGATACTTTTTGTGTGCGCGACTCCGTTCATTGTCGCTTCTGGTTCACGGGAGCTCTCCCACTCTGTTAAAAACGTTTACTCAAATGACCTTGCTCCTGCTGGGAAACTTTGAGGTATTTTCATCCCAAGCACCTGCGCATTGGACGAAAATACCGTATTGAACTCAAGCGAAGCGCACACGCAAATAAAAATAAAACACAAATACAAACTTTGATATGGACGTAAGAGCCGCATGAAACCGGGCAAAGAGCCGCATGCGGCTCGCGAGCCGCGGGTTGGCCACCCCTGTGGTAGACGCTCCCTTCCGTCAGACCGGAGACTTTCAGCGAGGTGTCCAAGTGTGCTCCGCTCCTGTTCACCTTCACCCAGCGGGCGCTCTTCTTCTCCCGTCTCTCCAGCAGGTAGTGGGTCAACGGGCTGCCGCCGTCGCTCTCTCTTCAGCCACTCCACGCTGGCAAAGTCCTTTCCGGACGCCAGGATCTCTGGGGCGCCGGGTGGACTCGGCACGGCTGGAAAAAAAAGAGAGCTTTGTTCGAGGCCCGGGTGGGAAAGAGGGCTCCGGTGGGAAGGCGAGTGTCGCTCGCTCGCCCCCGGAGCGTATGACGGAGCTGGGACGGACGGGGGAACTCACTGAAGGTGTTTCTGGCCAGCACGGGCTCCGAGACAAGCGGGACTCCGGCGCCGTACTTGTTGATCCCACGCACTCTGAACAAGTATTCGGTGTTCTTGAACAGGCCTCTGATGGCGCAGGTCAGCTCCTTGCACTCGGCGTTCATGAAGACCCAGGTCAGTCTGTTGGTGTCTCTCCTCTCCACCAGGTAGTGAGAGACCTCGTCGCCCCCGTCTTCCAGGGGAGGCTTCCAGCTCAGGGTGCACGACTCCTCGGTCAGCCCGCCGATCTGGATGCCGCCTTGGCATACCCCCGGAGTGTCTGCAAAGAAGGGACGCGGCGGCGCCGCCGGTCACCTGGCGGCCCCGGCGGGAATTGGACGAGGAGTGGCGAGGGGGGCCCCCGCTCACCTAGCACCTTGACGTTGACCTCGGCAGTCTTGGTCCCGCTGGCATTCCTCACGGTGAGAATATACTTGCCGCTGTCGTCCCTGTCGCAGAACTTGACCACGGCCGTGGCCCGCTGGGGCGTGTAATGCAAGTGGTACTTCTCGCACAGGTCCAGCTCCCTGTTGCCCTTGGACCAGGAAGCCTTGGGCTCGGGTCTGCCGCCCACCGCGGCGTCCAGGACCAGATCGGATCCCGCTCTGACCAGAACCACTTCAGAGAGGAGTTTTCCGTCCAGCTGAGCCTTCGGTGGTTCTGTCGGGATAATCGGGGCCGAACCGTCGACGCGGGTTAGATAGAGTGTACCCGGCGATGGGCGACTCTGCTGGAAAGGATGGCTCACCAAAGTCGGTCATGCACTGCACCGAGCCCGTGGACTGGGACGGGCTGCTGAAGACCTGGTTGGAGTTCTTGGCGATGACTCTGAACTCGTACGCTTCTCCCTCTCCCAGGGCGGTCACGGTGTAGAAGGTGTCGGTCACATTTGTGTAGTTACACTTGAGCCAGCGGCCCTCGCCCGTGGGGGTGTACGGCTTCCGTTCGATAACGTAGCCCACGATGGGACTGCCGCCGTCATTGAGTGGAGCCGGCCATTTGAGCGACACCGTGGTCCTGGTGACTTTTGTCACCTCCGGCTTACTCGGGGGATCTGGGAAGAGAGCAGTTTGGCCGGCGTCAGCCGGTGGGGCCGGCGTCAGCCGGCGGGCCCGGCGGAGCCCCGCTCCGGTAAGGTCACGTGCCGGCGGCGATACTCACCGACGGGATTTTGGGTGACCG
This sequence comes from Stigmatopora nigra, assembly GCF_051989575.1. Lineage (NCBI taxonomy): Eukaryota > Metazoa > Chordata > Actinopteri > Syngnathiformes > Syngnathidae > Stigmatopora > Stigmatopora nigra. The sequence goes on along the minus strand of NW_027551640.1, from coordinate 50,491 downwards.
CTCCTTTGGAGGCTTCGCTGGCTTTACTCAGACCAGCGCCGTTCATGGCGTAGACTCGGAACTGGTACTCCAGACCGTCTACCAGTTCCTCCGCCCGGTAGAAGCACTCAAAGCATGGGATCTTGTTCTGCCTCACCCAGAGAATATTGTTTCTCTCTTTCTTCTCAATCCAGTAGCCGGTGACTCTGCTGCCGCCGTCGTGATAGGGCTCCTCCCACTTTAAGGTCACGGCGTTGGCGGAAACATTGGACACGGTCGGCCTGGTCGGGGGCCCGGGCGGCGCTGCAAAGAGTCCAGACGGCACGTTACCACCGGGCGGGGCTTCTGCCGCGGAAGAATGATCGCTCGGCTGGGCTCTACTCACCGAACGGGTGCTCGGCCACGATGGTCTCGGACTCGGCGGGCTTGCTGACGCCAAATCTGTTCTCGGCAGAGACTCTGAAGGTGTACTGCATGTACTTGGTGAGATGGGCGATGTCCAGAGACGTCCGCTTCACGCTGGAGTTGATCAGCTGCCATGCGGTGGAACCCGATTCTCGCTTCTCCACTATGTAGTTGGTGACGTCCGTACCGCCGTCATCTTCCGGCGCCTCCCAGCTGACCACGCAGGATTCCGAAGTGATGGCCGAGACGGCGACGGGGCCCGACGGCGCGGCGGGTTTGCCCATGACGTTCACGTCGATGGTGAAGGTCTGGCTTCTGGCCACGTTCTCCAGGGTCAGGTGATATTTGCCACCGTCGCCCCTCATGGCCTCCTTGACGGATATGCTGGCCCAGTCTTTGGTCACCCCGATGGAGACTCGGTCCGTGTTCTTCAGCCTCATCTCCTCCAGCCGCCAGGCCGCCTTGGGAGCGGGTCTGCCGGAAATGGGCATTCGGATGGTGAAGGTGCTGCCGGATCTGCAGGTGATCAGCTGGTTGGTGATCTCGCTGAGGTCGGCCGCCGGCGGGACGTGAGGCTCCTTGACCGTCACCGGGGCCGGCGTCTCCCTGGGTCCGCTCAGGCCCGACTGGTTCTTTGCCCTCACGCGGACGTGATACTCGTCGCCCTTGTTGAGCTTGTCCATGACGTAGGAGAGGTTCTTGGTGTTGCCGACCGGGACCCACTTGTCCGTCCCCCGGGGCCGGGCCTCCACCACGTAGAACTGGATGCGGCTTCCGCCGTCGTGCTCCGGCTTGGGCCAGCTCAGCGACAACGAGCTGTCTGTGGTGTCCACCACGTCCAACCTCTTTGGTGGCGCCGGCTCGGCCGTGGCCACCACGGGATCGGTGATCTCCAGCGCCTCGCCCACGCCGTGCTGGTTCTCCGCCGAGACCCGGAAGAAGTAGGGCACGCCCTCCAGGAGGTCCTGGATCTTCAGGACATTCTGGGCGCACTTGCCCCCCGACTGCTGCCAAGTGCGGCGGGTGGCCTCCCGTCTCTCCACGATATAGTGGTGGACGCGGGCGCCGCCGTCGTTGAGCGGAGGCTCCCAGGCCAGGGTGACCGAACCCCTGGAGACCTCTCGGAAGGCTAGAGCCCGAGGAGGGCCGGGGGTGTCCAGGACTTTGACGGTGAAAGTCATGGCCTGGCCGCCGCTGCTGTTCTCCAGGTTGACGGTGTATTTGCCCGAATCATTTCTGGTACACTTTTCCAGATGGAGAGTACTGCTTCCCTCGCCACTGGTGACCTCCGCCGCGACGCCCAGTTCCCCTTCCTCTTTCTGCCAAGTGGCGAGGGGGACGGGCTTGCCCCTGAAGTGGAGGCTTAGCTTGACGGCGCCGCCGGCCTTGACAATATGCGTCTGCTTGAAGCTGGCGTCAATATCCACCTGGGGCGGCGCCAGTCTCTCGACGGCCCGGGCCGGTTCCGGGGTGACGGCGTCCTCGCCCCTCCCCACTTGATTCACGGCCGCCACGCGGAACTTGTAGTCCACCCCGCCACGTAGCCCGGTGGCCGTATACTTGGTGTCCGGGACCAGCTCGGGGTTGGCTCTGGTCCAGTCGGCTTCCGGGCCCTCCTGCACGTCAATGGCGTAGCCCAGGATGTCGGAGCCGCCGTCGTCGGCGGGCCTGCTCCATTCCAGACTGATGGAGGAGTGGGTGGAGTCCGACACGCAGACCACGGACGGAGCGCACGGGATGTCTTTGGGCTCCACGGCTTTGATGGGCAGGGAGACGTTGCTGGGCTCTCCCACGCCGGCGTCGTTGACCGCCGTGACCCGGAACTCGTACTCGGTATTCTCGGCCAGGTGAAGCACCGTGTGGGCACATTCCGTGATGGGTTTCCTAGAGAGCACCTTGTAGAAGCGGACGGTCTTCTTCTCTCGTTTTTCCACAATGTAGTGGCGGATGGGGCTTCCTCCGTCGGACGTGGGAGGAGTCCAGGCCAAAGCGATGCTTTCTCCCGTCACCCCGGTGGCGTCGGGAGTGCCCGGAGAATCGGGGGTGGCTGAGGAGGGATAGCCAACGAAGGGAGACAAGTCAAGACTTTGTGGTGAAGGTCTGAAATCTCATTAGACATGTACGGTGACGACAAAAGCATCGGACTGGACGCCGCTCGCTCCATTCAATTCAACGCAACTCAATTCAAATGTCCGTGTCGGTGGGGCGACGCGACTTACTGTATTGCAGCTGTGCGACCACGGGGCAGGATTCCAAAGGTCTGCCCAGCCCAAACTTGTTGACGGCGGACACTCTGAACTGGTACTCGTTGATCTTCATGAGTTTGGTGGCGGTGAAGCTGCACTCGCGACAGCTGTCGGACACCAGCGCCCAGGAGATCTTGGAGGTTTCGCGCTTCTCGATCACGTAATGGGTCCCACCGGTTCTCCCGGCGTGTCTGCGTTGCACAATCCGGTTCGGGGTTAGTGGGGCGAAAAGAGGGCGGGGAGAAGGAGAGCGTCCCCGAGCCCGCTCCCTCGTACCTTGCACTTTAATGAGGAGATCCTCCTTTTTGCTGCCGGAGCCGTTGGTGGCCTCCACGGTGTAGAGGCCGCGGTGAGTGCGGTCGGCGTCTCTGATGAAAAGAGTGCTGTGCCCGGCCACGGTGATGATGTCCATCATCTTCTTGGTGATTTCCACGCCGTCTCGGTACCAGACCACCTTGGGAACGGGCCGTCCGCCGATGGCCACTATTGGGGTAGGCCTGCCAACTGGTTTAATAATTGTTTGTTCATGTCCAGCCAATGTGGCCAAACTGGTTTTACAATTGTTTGTTAGGACAGTGGAATGTAGGAAAAGCCAACTAGCTGGCCTTGCAATTGTTTGTTCGCACTACGAATTGTAAGATAGCTAACTAGCTGGCCTTGCAATTGTTTCCTTGTATTGTGGAATATGGTCAACTCAATTTGGAACTGTTTGTTCGAAACGTGCAATATAATATAGGCTGCGGCAGTTTGTATGTGCTATAAAAACATCATGTTTGCATACAACTTAAACCTGCTAATGTCTAACCATATTAGCCCAAAGTTTTGTTTACATAAGCTCTGTCCTACATCACTGTCTTAGAAATATTGCCCTCTTCTTGATATATAAAGACGGACACACTGTTCATTCAGAGAGAGTTGCAGGAACATCGTGCTGAACAGGACTCCACTGTTAGAGCTTTTACTCTCCATTCTGCAGTCCGGTAATAAACCTATTTCTTATTGAAATTGTTCCCACTCTTTCTTAACCTGCGGCTGAAGTTGTATTCTCAGACCTATCATACTTTGGTGCCGAAACCCGGGACCCAACAGCCAACAATTGCCGGAGCGACGATGGAGCACGACGACAGCATCCTTGATTGGAAGGATCAAGGACCGGTGGACGTTCTTTCGCCGCTCCGGTGATCTGGTGACGGGTTCCCGAACTGGGGCAGGTTCGGAACGAGAAAGATTGTGAGTTCACCCTTTGATTTTTGTCTCCGTGAAGTGTGATAATTTGAATGAGTATTATTACTGCGGTATTGTTGAGTCAGGGACTCCACTGGGGATGTTGAGTCAGGGTCTCCATGAGAGTGTTGAGGCAGGGACTCCATTGAGAGTGTTGAGGCAGGGACCCCACTGGGAATGTTGAGTCAGGGTCTTCACTGGAGTGTTGAGGCAGTGACTCCATTGAGAGTGTTGAGTTAGGGACTCCATTGAGAGTGTTGAGTTAGGGACTCCATTGAGAGTGTTGAGTTAGGGACTCCGCTTGGTGTGATCAGAAATATTGGGTAGAATCACGAAGAATTGAGAACAATTTTGGTAAATTTAGAATATAATTGTTGTTTAAACTATTAAGTAAGTGATTAATCCGGAAAGTGACAAGGTAAATGGGTTTGTTGCTAGACTGCAGGATGGAGATCGGAGGGTTACCGGGTGTGGGGTATGTGCGGATGCGTAGTGTGGGGGGTTGCCTGTGTCTGCCGCGATGGGTGGAGCGGCATGGTTTATGACCCAATGGAAGGTTTGATGAGAATAGAAAAGATTTTGGTAAGTGAAAAAAAGGATTTTGGTAGTAAAGAGAAAAGATTTTGGTAAGTAAAGAGAAAAGATTTTGATAAGTGAAGAGAAAGGATTTTGGTAAGTGAATAGAAAAGAAAGTGTAGGAAAGGCAGGTGAAGGAGTGGGAGAGAGCCGAGAGAGCGAGACAGAGATAGAGAGAGAGAGCGAGAAGGAGAGAGAGAGCCAGAGAGCGAGAGCAAGAGGGAGATTAGAAAAAGAAAAAAAAAAGTAAAATCTTTAAGGAAATTCATTGCATTTGTGTTGGCAGAGGGAGACTGTGCTTCTCAACAGGAAACGGACCAACGGTGGTGCCAGGTGGTGCCTTAAAGTGGGAACGTCCATACCAAACATTGCTGACCAACCAACCGATGTGAAAATAGCCGAGACGGGGATGTGGAGCAACCTTTTACACTGTAAGAAGGTTCTCTCAGTTGAAACGTTTGAGGAGATAGGTGAGATAAACTTTCTGACGTGATAAAATGAAACGCCAACCACTCCAGTATAGATTGGAAAGATTATTGCTCAGCAAGCAATACCATACAACCATTGGAAACTATTTTTATTGGTCTTATTGTCTCCATATGCAAAAAAGGTGAAAGCGTTTCAATTGAGACTAAACCTTCTTACAAAGGGTTAAAATAAACGACCAGAAAAAGAGAAGCTGCAGTGGGAGGTGGAAGGAGCCACTCAACGCGAGAGCGGCCTCTATGCAAACAAACCATGCATCCCAAAATCATTGTCCGAAGTAATTGCAAAATTGAGCCATGGGAGGAGCCATGTCTTAACAGGGGGGGAGTATCAGTATAGTACAACAAACAATGCATGTTCTCAGAGGTCACCAAACCTACTTTTAAAAAACATTTGCAGAAACTGTCTCACCTGCTCTAGGCACAACTCTCAAGGCAATAAACGACACAAGCGAGGAACAAGGCAGACATGGACATATCCCTTCGAGGTTCTGAATATGGATTTCATCGAGCTGAACCAAAGTGGCATATACAGGTACTGTCTGGTGTTCATTAACCAAGTGGGTTGAGATATGTCCATCCAAGAAAGCAGACGCCACGGCAGTCGCATAAGCCATATGCAAAAGGATCATTCCAAGCCATGGAATACCACGAGTCATTTGGAGTGATGGTGGGGCTCGCTTCGTGAGCCACGTGATCCAAGCTACGGGACGGCATCTTGCAATCAACCAAGCTGATGAACGAGTGTCGGAGCTCACGACCAGGATCCAGTGTGGGGCTTGGATGTGCCCCTCAAACACAAACACTGGTCAGTCTCCTCCAAAATTCTAACGACTCTGTTCCCCTGGGTGCGTGTGGCAAGGAACGCCCTGCATCTGGAGACCATTTACTGCAGGTTCCGGGCCTGTGTCAGCCCATCAGTCTGGCTGCGGCAAGGCCGAGAGGCCCAGATAGCCGCCATGGCCCAGGTGATTTTCCAGGGCCGCCCTGCTCTTGCCAGAGTGGCCACCCAGCGGGGAGGTGTGTGTGCCATTGTGGGACACTCGTGCTGCGCCTTCATCCCTGTCGACGCGTCCTGCTCGATCCATGATGCCATGGAAGCTATGGGAAACATGCGGAGCGCTGTGACCGGGGATCCACTTCCATCCACTTCCATAAGAGGGGTGGTTTGACTGGTTCCTCTCAGGCTCATGAACACACACTTTTGAAATCCCTAATACTATTTGTAACTGTTATTGACCTTGTGCTTATCATCCTAACCTGTTATTTACCCTGCTTCTCAGGGTTGAACAAACGTACCATTAATGCCATTGTTAAACTACCATGATTGAAGTGATTTGTGAAGAATTTCATTTAAAAGTAGCGTCGTGATGAATGAAGTTTTGATATTTTTATAGTCACAAAGGAGGGAATATTGGGGTAGACGGTGACGGTTTGATCATTATCAGTCTTTTAGCCGGCTTCTGCGTGACACTTACCGTTCTCGCTTCGGACCACGATCAAACCGGACGAGTTGGACGGGGGGCTGACCACCCCCATGGCGTTTCTGGCCACGACCCTGAACTCATAGCGCTCGTTGAGCGTCAGGCCGGTCACCGTGTGCTGGCAGTCGTGGACGTCGCTCAAGTTGGCCTTGAACCAGCGACCCTCGCCCTGGCGTTTCTCCACGGTGTAGGCGGTGACCTTGCTCCCCCCGTCACGTTTGGGCGCCTCCCACTTGAGGGTGATGGAGTTAGCCGTCACGTCAGTGTAGTCCGGCTGGCCGGGAGGATCTGACAAACACAGCGCGGGCCTCGAATCATTATTTTTGGTTTTTTTCCGGGGGCTGACAAAAGGCATTTTTTCCGGAGTAACGACGCGCACTGGACGGGCGCGCGGCCGCGGTCCAAACTCACCGACGGGACTGACGGCCATGACGGGCTCGCTGGCGTCGCCGGCCCGGCCGCAGCCGGCGTCGTTCTGCGCGCAGACCCGGAAGGAGTACTCCAGGCCTTCGATGAGATCCGGGACCCTGTAGTCGTTGTCCTTGATGGGCGCCGCGTTGACCTTCTGCCACAGGATGCTGTTCTTTTCCCTCTTCTCCAGGTGGAAGCCCTGGACGGGCGTGCCGCCGTCGTAGCTGGGCCTCTCTCAGCGGACGGTCATGCCGTCGTTGGTGACGTTGTAGGCCAGGGGCTTGCCGGGCGGGCCCGGGGCCTTGAACTGGTGCTTGGCCAGGACCACCTGAGAGAGCAAGGCTTCGCTGGCGCCGCATCGGTTTTCCACGCACACTCGGAACTGATACTGGAGCCCCTTGATCAGGTTGGGCACTCTGAATTGCGTGTCCCGCACGGCCGAGCAGGCCATCTTCCAGTCGGGGCGAGAGGCGTCCCGCTTCTCCACCGTGTAGCAAGCGATGTCTCCGCCGCCGTCGTCGTTGGGCTGGTCCCAGGAGATCAGCACGCTCTCCGCCCTGACCTCGTCCAGGCGGAGGGGCCCGAGGGGCTTGGACGGGGGACCCAGGGTCAGGACGTGGACGTGGAAGGACTTTCTGCTGATCACGTTGTCCAGCGTCAGGGTGTACTTGCCCTCGTTCTCTTTCTTCACCCGCTTTATGGTGAGGGTGGCTTTGTCGTCGGTCTTCTTGAAGCGGACCCGCTCGCTCTCCTTCAGGGGAAGGTTGTCCTTCAGCCACGACAGCGAGGGCTTTGGTTTGCCCCGGTACGGCAGCTCCAGGTGGACGTTGTGTCCCAGGCGGACGCAGATCCTCCCGTCCGGGTACTCGGCCAGGCTGGCCTCGGGGGTGATGACGTAGTCCGCCACCTTGACGGGCCCCGTCTTCACATAGTCGCCCTGACCCTTCTCGTTTCGAGCGGCCACTCTGAAGAACACCTCCGAGTGCTCCTTGAGTTTGGGGACCTCAAAGTGGCAGTGGCGACTGGTCCCTCCCAGCGACCAGTCCTCGCCGCCGGCGGCTTTCCTCTCCACCACGTAGTCGGAGATGATGCTGCCGCCGTCGTGGTCGGGCTTCAGCCACTGCAGGGTGACCGAGGTCTTGGAGGAGTCCCTCACGGAGACTTGTCTGACGGGGCTGGGGCATTCCGTGGCCTTCACCGGCTCCGGAGTCTCGCAGGCTTCGCCCACGCCGTTCTCGTTCTCGGCCAGGACGCGGAAGAAGTAGGACGTCTTCTCCGAAAGGTCCTCCACGCCGCAGCTGGTCTTCACCGCCGAGTAGGATCTCTTGGAGGAGTCCCTCTTTTCTACGATGTAGTTGGTGATTTCGGCGCCCCCGTCCAGCGAGGGGCTCTCCCAGCACAGGGTGACTCTTCCGCGGGTCACGTCTTTCAGCCTCAGGTTCCTGCACTGAGACGGGGTGTCCTGGACCTTCACCCACAAGCTCAGGGTCTTGGGCTCCCCCACGCCGTTCTGGATCTTGACGCTATATTTGCCGGTGTCCAGCTTGGTGATCCGCCGCAAAACCAGGACGGTGGCCGTGTCCGAGTGGTGGAATTCGTAGGAGGGGCCGTCGTCGATGCGCGAGTCTCCTTTGCTCCAGGAAGCGAAGGGCGAAGGTCGTCCCTTCAGCGGAACCGAGAGCTCCACGTCCTTGCCGGCCTTCACGATGTAGTGGGTCCTCGTGGCCACGTCGGAGTCGATCTGAGCTTCCTCTGTGGAAGGAAGACAGCCGGTCAATTTGCCACGTCCGGTTTTCCCTTCCAGAAGAAAGGGTGAAGCGTGGAGTCACACCTACCCAGGATATCTTTAGCCTGGACGGGCTCGCTCATCTGCAGGGCTTCCCCGCGGCCCGCGCAGTTGGCGGCAGAAACTCGGAAGAAGTAGTTGACGTCCGGCTTCAAGTCGTGGACGGTGTACTCGGTGGTCTTGACCTCTCCTTTGGACGTGAGCGTGGCCCAGTCCTCCTCTCCTTCCACCAGCTTCTCCACCACGTAGCCGGTCACTTGGCTGCCCCCGTCCCATTCGGGCTGGGACCAGGCCAAAGTGATGGAGGTCTTGGTGGAATCCAGCACCTTCAGCTTGCGAGGCTCGTCGGGGCATTCTGGAAAAACCGAGAGAAGTCGTCGGCGAGGGCGCCCGACTCGGTGGCGCCTTCCCCAAAGCGGTGACCCGGACGACTCACCGATGGGATCGGCGGCCTCGTAAAAGTCGGATTCTTCCGAGAAGGGGCCTTCTCCGGCCCTGTTGATGGCGCAGACGCGGTACTGGTACCGGTTCCCTTGGGTGAGGTGGTAGACGGTCTTTTTGTTGTCGGGAATGGGCTCCTTGTAAACGCGGAACCAGCGCAGACTTTTCTTGTCACGCCGCTCCAGGAAGTAGCCGATCACCGCGCTACCGCCGTCTACGCCCGGACTTTCCCACTCCACCACCATGGTGGTCTTGGTAATGAGGCTGACTTCGGGAGTGTGCGGCTGCCCCGGGGTGACTGGCGGAGGGAGACGGGCAGAAACCAGAGGTGAGAAGGTTGCCCGAAGGCACCCGACGGGCGGAAAGGCTCCGGGCGGAAAGGCCGGGGTGCTCCCCGGGCTTACCGAAAGCATTCTTTGCCACCACGGGCTCCGACTCCAGCGGGGCTCCCACGTCGTACTTGTTGACGGCCATGACGCGGAAGACGTATTCGTTTCCCCGCACCAGTTTGCCCACCGAGATGTACGTCTGCCGGTGATCCTCCGAGACGGTCGCCCAGACCACTCTACTGGTTTCGCGCCTCTCCACGATGTAGTGCGTCACCTGGGAGCCTCCCAGGTCGGCCTCGCACACGGGCTCCCAGCGGAAGGCGATCCGGTCTGCCGTGACGAGGTTGAAGCTGATGCTTCCGCTCGGCGGTCCGGGTTTGTCTGAGAAAGAGTCAAGTGGGCTTGGCCTTAAAAACCAAAACAACTATTCAGAGGCGACCGCAAAAGAAGAAAAAAAATGCACCTACCCAGGATCTCCATGGCGATGGTGGCGCTAGCTGAGCCCAGTGTGTTCTTGATTTTGATCTCATAAGAGCCGGTGTGTTGGCGCGTGGCGTCCTTGATCAAAATGGCCGAGGAGTCCGTTGTGCTCTCCACGCACAAGGACGAAGAGGCCACCAGCTCCCTTCCGTTCTTCAGCCACTCGATGCCGGGCAGTGGCACGGCGAGGATTCCCACTCGGATCTTAACCGAGGTTCCGGCTCTGTAGCGAACCACGTCCAGGTACTCGGGAGGCAGGTCGATGGCCGGGGCGCCTGCGCGACTGAGCGGGCGGATGACGGCCCCGCCCGGCGGCGAAACCCACGAGAGCCGTAGAGGGACGGAAGGAGCACTCACCGCAGGCGTCCACGCAAGGGACCGGGCCGGCGATCAGAGAAGGGTTGCTGACGGAGCCCACGGCGTTTTTGGCGTACACCCTGAACTCGTAGGTCTCGTCCTGAGTCAGTCCGGACGCCGTGAAGCCCATCTCCGGGATGTTGGTGAAGTTGGCCTTCACCCACCTTCCGCTAGCCGCATCCCTCCTCTCCACGCTGTAGCCGCTGATCTTACTGCCGCCGTCGTACGGCGGCCTCTGCCAGGTCAGGCGCACCGAGTTCTTGGTGACTTCGCTGACGCGGACATTTGCGGGGGGCTCTGTGGCGGACACAACGGCGCGTCGCCATTAGGTTAGGCCGGTTAGCTGGCCGAGCGGACGTCGCGCCACCGACGCGCTGGCCCCGCCCCCGGTCGTGTTTGTGCGGGGGGGTTCCGACCACGGCCCGCGGGCCACAGGCGGCCCCTTACAGTTAACATTCATTGAGGAATAACAAGGGCATTCAGAACAGAAGAAATCCAAAGAGAAGAAAAAAAGTCAAGCGGGGACCAGTAATGCATCACAAAAAGCTAAAAGTCAAAGAATGAACTCATTTTTAGAATGGCTGCTTATTGATAATGTGTTTAATATTAAAAAACAGGTAAAATGATTATCTTTGTGAACTGAAAGGAATTAGTCAAGAGCCAGTACAAAGATAATCATTATACTTGCTTTTCAATTAGGGTTAGGACGTGGCACCACGTCGCCTCGCCGCCACTTGGCCGGCGAATAGGTGACAGAGAAGAAGGGCTACTCACCGCACGCGTCGATAGCCAGAACCTCTTCCGAGGTCTTGCTCATTTTGCCCACCCCGGCGGCGTTTTCTGCCGTGACCTTGAACTCGTAGATGAGACCCGGGCAGATGTTGCTGACCCGCATCTGGTTCCCCGCTATGGCGCTTTTGTTGATCTTCTGCCAGAGGATGCTGCTCCTTTCCTTCATGTGAAGGTGGTAGCCCGTCACGGCGTTGCCGCCGTCGTTGACCGGTTCGTTCCAGCAGACGGTCAGGTTGTCTCGACAGACAAAACTAACCCAGGGGGTGGACGGAGGCCCCGGAGCCACTGGAATTCAAAGCGCAGAGCCACAAGTCAGTTGGCGGTGGCTTTGGGAAGGGTGCGTGGGGGGGGGGGGGGGGGGGTCGGAGAAAAGAAAATCCGCCCGGCGACTCACCGAAAGGAAGCCGGATCGTCACCGGCTTGCTGTCGAGGTGCTCGCTGAGACCGTAACGGTTCTGGGCCCTGACTCGGAACTGATACTCCTCTCCCCTGGTCAGCTTGGTGGCTCTGATCTGGCTCTGCGCCACGTTGGCCGACACCTCTGTCCAGGTGGGGGTGCTGGTTTCCCGTTTCAGGAGCACGTAGTTGGTGACGGGACTTCCGCCGTCGTACTCCGGAGGAGTCCATTTCAGGTGCGCCGTACTCTCTCCCACCTCCAGGATCTCCACGGGCCCCAGGGGTGGTCCGGGCCTATCCAGCACCACCACGTTCACCGAGATCTGGCTGGCGCCGCCCGCATTGCTGGCACTCAGTTGGTACTTCCCGGCATCGCCGGCGACGCTTTGCTCCAGGCTGACGCTCAGGCTGTCGGGGGTGACCCGGGCGGAGAGTCTCTTGGATCCCTTGACCGGCACGTTGTTCTTGGACACGCTGACTTTTGGCATCGGCTTGCCGCTCAGCGGGATGTCAAAGGTCAGGTCGGATCCGGCTCTCACGTAGACGGTATTTTTGGGGTAGTTCTTCAGGTCGAACTCTGGAGCCTCTGTCAAAATTCAAGCAAAAGTCGGCTCAGCGGGGCCGGGTAGAACAAGCCCCGTAGCGGGGTCAAAGAGAAGACTCTGGCGGTGACATTTGATCGGACGGATGAACTCGGCCGCGGAGACGGCGGGCCGGGGAATTACCCAGAATTTCTTTGACGAGGACGGGTGCAATCATCTCTTTGGCCTCGCTCAGACCGGCGTGGTTCTCGGCTCGCACTCTGAAGAAGTACTCGGCGCCTTCCCGCAGGCTTTTGACGGTGTGGCTGGTGGTCTTCACCGTGGCGCACTTGACCCATTTGGTCTGGCCCTTCTCCAGGGCGTCCAGCAGGTAGGCCTTGACTCGGCTGCCGCCGTCGTACTCTGGCCGCGTCCAGGCGATGGTCACGCTGTCCCTGGTGACGTCGGCCACTCCCAATTTGGCGGGCGGACTGGGCACCTCTGCAAAGACAATTGAGGAGTGAGTGGGCCGGATTTGGCCGGATTTGGCCGGATTTGGCCGGATTTGGCCGGATTTGGCCGGATTGGGGCCTCGGACGGGAGCTTACCTGTGATCTTGGTGCCGGCCTTCACTTCCTGAGGTACGCCCACTCCATACTCATTCTCCCCCATTACTCTGAAGTAATAGACGGCCCCTTCCAGCAGGTCCTCTACTTTGCAGGCCGGGGCGTGGCAGTTGGTGGTCACGGAAACCCAGGCCTTCTTGCTGGCCTCGCGCTTCTCCACGTGGTAGGCCTTGACGGCGTCGCCGCCGTCGTTGTCGGGGGCTTCCCACGTGAGAGCGGCCGAGTCCCGAGTGACCGCCGAAACCTTGACGTTGAGCGGGGGGCCCGGGGAGTCCAGCACCTTGACGCTCAGCGGCAAAGTGGCCTCTCCCAAGTCGGAGGCGATGGTCAGGCGGTACTCTCCGGAGTCGTTCCTGCCCGAGTTTTCGATGGTCAGCGAAGCGTCGGAGTCGCTGGCCTCAGCGGTTCCCCTGGCCTTCAGGTCGGTGCCCTCCTTGGACCATACGGCCGAGGGAACGGGTTGACCCTTGAAGGGAACCTTGAGGGTGAAGGCCAGGCCGCGCTTCACCACCAGGACCTTGCGCGTCTCCACGTCGGCGTCGAACGTGGGCGGCGCCGTCCTCTCGGTGGCGGCGGCGGCGTCCGAGCACCGGCTGCGCACGCTGCTTCCCATTTTGTTGATGGCTTTGACGCAGAATTCATATTGGGCGGCGTTTTTTAGGCCGGTGACTGTCATCTCCAAGCTCTTGGTGAGCGCCATGGCTTCCAGCCATCTCTGCGGCTCTTCCTCCTCCTCTTCCTCCTCTTCCTCCTCTTCATATCCTTCCCCCTCCATGGCCAGCTTGCCTACGTAGTCCCTGTATTCCACGGTGTATCCCAGGATGGGGGCGCCGCCATTATCGGCGGGCGCTTTCCAAACGATGGACACGCTGTCCCGGGTAGAGTGAACAATCTTGGGCTTGGAGGGTGCGGCGGGAACCGTCAGGGGGTCCGGGGCTCGGAAGGAGGCGGACAGTTCGCTGGGCGGGCTCAGACCGGCGGCGTTCTCGGCGTAGACCCTAAAGTCGTACTCGCAACCCCGGCGCAGCTTGGTGACCGAGGCGTGGCAGTCGGCGATGAGATCCCGGTTGACGCGGATCCAGCGCATGGCCGTCTTCTCCCGGCGCTCCACCACGTAGCCGGCGACGGGGCTGCCGCCGTCGCTGGCCGGCGGGCGCCACACCAGCCTCATGGAATCTCCGGCCACGTCGGTGACGTCGACGTCGAGCCGCGCGCCGGCCGGGGAGTACGGATCGGCCACCTTGACGGCGTGGCTCTCCAAGGTCTCGCCGCTCCCGTGTTTGTTGACGGCCGAGACCCTGAAGACGTACTCGTTGCCCTTGAGCAGTCCCGTCACGGCGTGATAGGTTTTGGTCACGTCGTCCTTCATGAGCGTCCAGGCCAGGCGGCTGGTCTCGTGCTTCTCCAGCACGTAGCGCGTGATGTCGGCGCCGCCGGCTTCTTGGGGCGGACCCCAGGACAGCGTGCATCCCTGGGCCGTCAGATCCGTCACCTGCAGGGGCCCGGCGGGGGGCCCCGGTTTGTCCAGGACCACACAATGGATGGGCGTGCTGACCTTGCCGGCGATGTTCTGCAGTGTGAGGACGTAGCGGCCCGAATCTCCCCGGACGCAGTCCTTCACCGTCACCGAGGTGGCCGTGTCGGTGGAAAGGATCTGGATTCTGGCTCGGGGAAGCAGTTCACCGCCGTCCTTGCACCAGGCCAGCACGGGGGCGGGGCGGCCGGCCACGTCGGCCTGAATCTTCAGGGTCGCGCCGGCCTTGACCGACACGGTCTCCCGGTACTTGACTTCCATCACGATGCGGGGCAGCTCCACGTCGTCCTTGACGGCCACGGGTCCCGTGTGGTCGGAGGGCGGGCTCAGCAGGCCGGCCGCGTACTTGGCCACCACGCGGAAGTGGTACTGGGCGTTCTCCGTCAGGCCCGTCACCCGATAGTGGGTCTCGGGCACGTTGGTGAAGTTGCACCTGGTCCAGCGGCCCTCCGGGAGCTCCCTGCTCTCCACCACGTAACCGGACACCTTGGCGCCGCCGTCGTACTGGGGCTTGTCCCAAGACAGGGAGACGGAGCTTTTGCCCACGGAGGTGACCACGGGGGCGCCGGGGGGATCGCAGGGGTCCTGCGCCGCCACGGGCTCCGAGGCCTTGCTGACCTTGCCGATGCCGGCAATGTTTTGGGCGTAGACGCGGTACTCGTAGACGGCGCCCTCCTCCACCCCGCCCACCTTGTATTCCGAGTCCCGGATCATTCCCCTGTTCATCTTGGTCCAGAGGATGCTGGCGCGCTCCTTGCGCTCCAGGTGGTAGCCCAGGACGGGACTGCCGCCGTCGTAGACGGGTTCGTTCCAGGTGACCAGCATGTGAGACTTGGTGGCCAGCTTCACGGCGGGCGTGGAAGGCGGTCCGGGTTGCTTGAAGTGGTAGCGAGCGGTAATGGCGGGGGAGTCCACGTGCGCGCTCTTGCCGTAGCGGTTGACCGCGTAGATGCGGAACTGGTACTCCGCGCCGTGCACCAGGCGCACGGCCTTGTAGGCCGTCCGGGCCACGTCGCCCGCCGCCATCTGCCAGTCTTGCGTGTTGGTATCTCGCTTCTGCACCACGTAGTTGCTCACGCAGCAGCCGCCGTCGTATTCCGGGGGAGACCAGGAGAGCGAGATGCTGTCGGAGGTCACGGCGTCCACCCTGATGCCGGTGGACGGGCTGGGCTTGTCCAGGACGACCAGCTGCAGGTGGGAGGTGGCCGTTCCCGCGCCGTTGGCCACGGTGATCTGGTACTCGCCCACGTGCTCCCGGCCGGCCTTGGTCAGGACGATCTTGGAGGAGGAGGCCCCGTTCACCACCGTCAGCTAGGTCTGCTTGACGGGGAGGCCGTCCCTCTTCCACGAGACGGCAGGCTTGGGTCTGCCGCCGAAGGGAACCTCCACGGTCAAGTCGTCTCCGGCCTTCACGCTGTAAGCGGTGAAGGGCGGAGAGACGGAGGGCGGGATGGCCGCTTCCCTGACCAGGACGGGCAAGCCCAGCTCCCCGGGTTGACTCTTTCCCTTCTCGTTGATGGCCAGCACCCTGAAGAGGTAGCTCTGCTCGGCGGTGAGGTTGGGAACGGTGGCCTCCGTGGCCTTGACCGTGCAGGCCGTGCCCCACTTGTCGCCGCCCTTGGGCTTGAATTCCACGTTGTAGCAGATGACTTTACTGCCGCCGTCGTGGGCGCACTTGTCCCACGAGAGCGACACGCTGCTCTTGGTCACGTCGCTGAGGGCGACGTTGGCGGGCGGGAGGGGCACCTGGGACACCTTGACCTCCTCGGTCTCGGCCGAGGGACCCTGGCCGTACTGGTTGACGGCGCAGACGCGGAAGTAGAAGACGCCCCCCTCGGGCAGCTCTTGGATCTTGAAGCCGTTGGCCGTGCAGTTGCTGGCCACGGTGGTGTAGGCCTTGCGGACCGACTCCCGCTTCTCCACCACGTAGTTGGTGATTTTGGAGCCGCCGTCGGCCGCCGGGGCGTCCCAGGTCAGGGAATCCTTGGTCAACTCCTTCACGGCCAGGTTCTGGGGTGCGCCGGGCGTGTCCAAGACTCTCACGGCCACCACGGCGGACTTGGAGCCGCCGGCGTTCTCCAGGGACAGCGAGTACTTGCCGCTGTCCCAGCGGTTGACGTTGTCCACCACCAGCATGGTGTAGGAGCCGGTGGAGTCGATCAGGGCGCGCTGGGCGAGAGCGCCGTCCACTTTCTGCCACTTGACGGCGGGCTGGGGCCTGCCCCTGATGGCCACGAACAGGCGCAGGGTGCCTCCGGCGCGCACCGACACCACCTTCCGCAGGTCGGCGTCCAGCTCCATCTCCGGCGCCTCCAGCCTGTCCACGGCCACCACCGTGCCGTGGACGTGGGCGGCCTCGCCCACGCCCTCCGAGTTGAGGGCGCACACGCGGAACTGGTATTCTTCTCCCTCCGTGACGTCGGCCACGGTCAGCCGGGTGGCCTGGATGCCGCAGGGCGGCGTGCACACGCGCCACTCCTTTTGGGCCGGCGCGTCCACCGCCGGGGCCACTTCCACCTCCTCCTCCGGCGACTCCGGCGGGGGCACGTACTGGCGCATCTCCACCACGTAGCCCTTGACGTAGGCCCCGCCGTCAGAGTCGGGTTTGGACCAGGAGAGCGAGACGGACGACTTGGAGTAGTCCGTCACTTTGGGGTGGCGAGGGGGTCCGGGGGGCTGGGTGGCGTCGCAGGCTCTGTAGAAGAGCGACGGCTCGCTGAGCTCTCCCACCCCGGCCCGGTTCTCGGCCGCCACCCGGAACTCGTAAAAGTGACGGGCGCTCAGTCCCGTGGCCGTGAAGAGCGTTTGGGTCAGTTTTTGTCTGTTGCACTTGGTCCAGCGCACGCCGTCTCGGTCGCGTTTCTCCAGGTGGTAGCCCAGGATGTCGGCCCCGGCGGTCTGTTCCGGGACGGCCCACGAAAGCAGCATGGAATCCTTGGTGATCTGGCCGGCCTCCGGCGTGCCGGGGGGGCCCGGGGGCTTGTACGGGCTGCGGGCCACGAAGGGCTCGCCCGCCAGGTAGTCGCCCGTGCCGTACTTGTTGACGGCTCTGACTCGCAGCAGGTACTCGTTGCCCGCCAGCAGGTTGCTCAATCGGTGGCAGAGACGGCCGATGTCGTCGGCGGCCACCGTCCAGGACAAACTGCTGGTCTCCCGCTTCTCCAGGAGGTAGTGGTGGATGGGGGCGCCGCCGTCCAGGGCGGGCTCCGACCAGGCCACGTCGCAGCCGTCGGCCGTGATGGCCGTCACCCTCAGGGGGCCCGTGGGTTGGCCCGGCTTGTCCAGCACTTTGTGCGTGACGGGGAAGCTCTTGCTGCCCCCCAGGTTTTTCAGTAGCAGCTGGTATTGGCCGCCGTCCCATTTGGTCACATCCTTGATGGTGACGGCGGCGCGTTTGGCGGTATTCTTGATCTGGACGCGCGGCGCCGCGGCCAGCTCCTTGCCTCCCTTGAGCCAGACGGCGTCGGGGAGCGGCTTGCCATGGTGAGATTCTCTCCGGCGTTGACCACGATGACGTCCCGGTACTTGGGGTCCATGGAGGCCCCGGGCGGCTCCACCTCGTCAGTAGCGGTGATGGCCCCCGAGCTGTCGGAGGGCGGGCTGAAGACGCCGGCGGCGTTGCGGGCCACCACCCTGAACTCGTATCGCCGGTTCTCCGTCAGACTGCCCGCCTGGTATTGGGTCTCGGCGATATTGGTGAAGTTCTCCCGCACCCAGCGGGCGTCGGGGGAGTCGGGCTCTCTCTTCTCCACGATGTAGCCGTTGACTTTGCTGCCGCCGTCGTACCGGGGCTTGGTCCAGCCGATCCGGATGTGCTCTTTGGAGACGCTCAGGGCCTGCGGCGCGCCGGGGGGGTCGCAGGGGTCGTGGGCCACGAAGGACTCGGAGACTTTGCTGCACCGGCCCACGCCCATGATATTTTGGGCCGAGACCCGGAACTCGTATCCGACGCTGTTGGGTTTATTCTGTTTTATTATTATAATAGTTATATTAATTCATTTCTTTATTAAATCAATCTCTTTCTTTTCTTTGTATTAATTCATTACTTTGTTAAATCATTCTCTTTCTGTTTTTCAAAAGTCTTGAGGTCACACCAAGTCATCTTTAACCTAGACAGCCTGTTCCAGGATGGTTATACAAACAATCCACCCAATCTGGGTCCTTGAGATTTGGTGGGCCCTTGGTGACGAGGACAGGGATATTCGGACAATAACAAGAATATTGTTATCGTTATGTAACCGTACACTTCGGGTTTTTCTGTATGTAACGATTATATGATTATGATTATATTATATGATTCTTAGGTCAAGGAGGTTGTATAATTACTCTAATCTAAATGTTGTTAGGTCTAGTCCCTGTTTTTGTTATTAGTAAAATACTTTGATTGTTATTGTAGTCCCAGATGTTGTTTTTACTCATACGTGATGGAATGATCAACAACTCTGTAACTTGTGACCATAAGAATGGGACGAAAACGTCTATTCGAGGAGACGTTCGGAAGTTGTAAGGGACACTTGCTGTAATGCTCCCCTCCGGAGGCTTTTTATCTGTTGTATCCATTTCTATTTAATTAAATGTCAATAATTGAATAAGATGTCTTCCTGCAGTTATTGATAATTACGGACGAAGGTAATTATTAATGAACCTGACAGACGCCTTCTTCCAGGTTGCAGATCTTGAAGAGGGTGTCGGCGATGGGGGTCTTGTTCAGCTTGTTCCACAAGATGCTGCTGCGCTCTTTGCTCTCCAGGTGGTAGCCGCTGACGGCGCTCCCGCCGTCGTTGACCGGCTCGTTCCATTCCACCACCATCATCTCTTTGGTGGCGGACTTGACGAAAGGTGTCCCCGGGGGGCCCGGCGGCTTGTAGGGGTACGGGACCGTCACCGCCTTGGAGTCCAGAGGGGCGCCTCTTCCGTATCAGTTCTCCGCCACCACCCTAAACTGGTACTCGCCGCCGGTCTCGAGCTTGCTCACTTTGAGAGCGGTGCGGGCCAGCTGCGTGGCCACCGGCTGCCAGGTGTTGCCCGTGGTCTCTCTCTTTTCCACAATGTAATGCTTGACCTGGCAACCCCCCTTGTAGACGGGGGGCTCCCACGAGAGGTGGACGAAGGTGTTGCCGACCTCCCCGATCCGGAGCGGACCGCCGGGCGGGCCCGGCTTGTCCAGGATGATGACGGCCAGCTTCCGGCTCAGGGTGCCCGCGTCGTTGCTGGCCGTGACGGTGTACTGGCCAAAGTCCTCCTTGCACGCCTGGCTGATCTGAATGCCGGTGGTGGCGGGAGTGTTGAGCACGTGGACCCTGGATGTGACTTTGAGGAGCTGGCCGTCCTTGGTCCAGCCGATTCGTGGTTTGGGCCTGCCCAGGACGGGGAAGCTCAGGGTCAGGTCTTTTCCGGCCGGCACGCTGTAGGTGTCGAAGGGCACGGCCACGCCGGGCTCCAGGCTGACGTCGGCGGCCACCACGGGCGCCGCCAGCGCCCTGGGCTCACTCTTGCCCTTCTCGTTGTAGGCCAGGACGCGGAAGAGGTACTCGGTGCCGGCGGTGAGGCCGGTCGCCGTGCCCTTGCAGGTCTTGGTGTTGGCGGCGACGCCCCACTTGTCCGTACCCTTGGGCTGCATCTCCAGCAGGTAGCCGGCGATGCGACTGCCCCCGTCGTGCTCGGGTTTGTCCCAGGCCAAGGAGACGCTGACTTTGGTCACGTCCACCAAGGAGACGTTGCCGACGGGGAGCGGTACCTCGGAAGCCTTGGACGCCGTCTTGGTCTCCGCCGCCTGGCCCACGCCGTACTCGTTCTCGGCCATGACCCTGAAGTAGTAGGAGGCGCCTTCCGTCAGGTTCTCTACCTTGAAGGTGGTCTTTGCGCACTTGGCCGAGACGTTGCCGTAGGCCTTGCGGGTGGATTCCCGCTTGTCCACCACGTAGCTCTTGACTTTGGAACCCCCGTCGTTGGGCGGCGCCTCCCAGACGAGGGTGACCGAGTCCTTCCTCACGTCTTTCACCGCCAGGTTGAGCGGGGCCCCCGGCGTGTCCAGGACTTTGACGGCCACCGCTTCGGTGGCCGAGCCGCTGCCGTTGCTGAGGGTGAGCGTGTACTTCCCCGAATCGCACCGGTCGCAGGAGTCCACGGAGAGCTGGGTGAAGGTGGGGGCCTTTTCCACCACCGCCTTTTTGGTGGGGGTGCCCTGGTCCTTGGACCACTTCACCTCGGGGGCGGGCCTGCCCCTGAAGGGAACGTGTATCCTGAACGAGCCGCCGGCCTTCACGGATATTCCCTTGCGCAGCTCGGAGTCCAGGTGGATCTGAGGCGCCTCCAGCCTCTCTTCCGCTCTGGCGGTTCCCGGGAGGACGGCCGGCTCGCCCACGTCGACCTTGTTGAGGGCGCACACTTGAATTCGATATTCCTGGCCCTCTTTCAGCCGGGGGATCTGGTATTTGTTGAGACGCAGGCCGGTCGGGGGGGTGACCATGGTCCATTGCTCCGTCTCGGCCTTGCAGACCTCCACCAGGTAGCCCTGGACGGGGCTGCCCCCGTCCGACGGCGGCTTGCCCTAGGAGACGGTGATGGAGCTGGCCGTGGAGTCCACCACACTCACGTAGGCGGGGGAGCCCGGCCTCTACTTGGGATCGGCCGCCTTGTAGTAGGAGGTCGGCAGGGACGGCTCTCCCGAGCCCACCGCGTTCTCGGCGCTCACCCGGAACTCGTAGTCGTGGCCGGCGCTCAGGCCGGTGGCTCTGAAGGAGAGGTCCGTGACCTTCTGGCGGTTGCACCTGGTCCACTTGACGCCCGCCCTGTCCTTCTTCTCCACCACGTAGTTTGAGATCTGGCTGCCGTCGTCGGATTCTGAAGTGGTAAGCCCGATTCTCCGTCAGCTGGGCCACCTCAA
This sequence comes from Stigmatopora nigra, assembly GCF_051989575.1. Taxonomy (NCBI): domain Eukaryota; kingdom Metazoa; phylum Chordata; class Actinopteri; order Syngnathiformes; family Syngnathidae; genus Stigmatopora; species Stigmatopora nigra. The sequence goes on along the minus strand of NW_027551640.1, from coordinate 29,533 downwards.
AATTGGTCTTCTTGACACCGGTGGCCGGCGTGCACATGACCCAGTCCTCCTCGGGGGCCGACGCCTCGGTGGCTTCCGTCTGCGCCCCGCCGGTGGCGGCGCGGTGTTCCACCACGTATCCCTGGATCTCCGAGCCGCCGTCGCAGAGGGGCTTCTGCACGATGTAGTTGGAAATCTGGCAACCGCCGTCGCGCTGGGGCGGAGCCCAGGACAGCGTCACGCTCTGCGTGGTGATCTCGTCGAACTTGACGGGGCCGGTGGGCGGGCCGGGTTTGTCCAGTACCACGATTTCCAGCGTGGCCTCCTTCTCGCCGGCCGGATTGGTGGCCCGGATGCCGTACATGCCTCCGTCGTCGCCCGCCGCCTCCTTGATGCTCAGACTGGTGTGGCTCTGCTCGTTGTGAATGTTGACTCTGGTGGTGAACTTGAGGGGCGCGCCATTCTTGGTCCACGCCACGGTGGGCTTGGGCCGCCCGAAGACGGGTACTCGGACCCGGAGGTCTTTGCCCACGTGGACGCTGTAGCTGCTGAAAGCCGGTCGCACGTCGGGCTGGAACACCAAGTTCTTGGCGGCGATGTGGCCGGACAGGACCCGGGGCTGGCTCTTGCCCTTGTCGTTGATGGCCGTGACTCGGAAGAGGTACTCCTCTCCCGGGTTGAGATTGGAAACGGTGGCGGCCGTGCCCTTGTAGGTGTTGACGCCGGACCACTTCTCCTGACCCTTGAGCTGAACCTCCAACAGGTACTGGGCCACCCGGCTGCCGCCATCGTATTCGGGACGTTCCCAGGCCAGAGACACGCTAGTGTCGGTCTGGTCCGTCACGCTCAGGCTCAGGCTCCTGGGAGCCTGAGGCACCTCCGAGACCTTGAGCGGGTCCAGGGTGGCGGCGGGCGGGCCCACGCCGTGGGCGTTTTCCACCAGGACGCGGAAGTAGTAACAGCAGCCCTCCTGCAGCGGCTCGATCTTGCAGCAGAGCGCGTGGCAATTGGTGTCCACGGCGGCGTAGGTTTTGCGCGTGCTCTCCCTCTTTTCCACAATGTAGTTCTTGACCTTGGAGCCGCCGTCCAAGAGAGGCGCGTCCCAGGCCAGCGTCACCGACTGGCTGGTGATTTCCTTCACGCTCAAGTTGACGGGTGCGCCGGGCGTATCCAGTACCCGCACCGCCACGCCGGCCGACTTGCTTCCGCTGGCGTTGACCGCCGTGACCGTGTATTTGCCGCTGTCCGTCCTGCTCGCGTGGTCGATGGTCAGCGCCGTGTAGCTGCCGGTCACTTCCACTTGAGCCCCGTCCTTCAGCGGCGCCTCGTCCTTGTCCCACCGGACGGCGGGGGCCGGTCTTCCCCGGACGGGGATGAAAAGTCGGAGCGTGAGTCTGGCCCGGACGCTCTTGGTCTTCCGCAGTTCCGGATCGATGTCCAGGTCGGGTTGCTCCTCCCTCTCTTGGGCCACCACCACCCCGGTCACCTGGGCGGCCTCGCCGAGTCCGACCTTGTTGCTGGCGCACACTCTGAAGTGGTAAGCCCGATTCTCCGTCAGCTGGGCCACCTCAAAATTGGTCTTCTTGACACCGGTGGCCGGCGTGCACATGACCCAGTCCTCCTCGGGGGCCGACGCCTCGGTGGCTTCCGTCTGCGCCCCGCCGGTGGCGGCGCGGTGTTCCACCACGTATCCCTGGATCTCCGAGCCGCCGTCGCAGAGGGGCTTGCCCCACGACAGGAAGACGGAAGATTTGGTGGTGTCGGTCACTCTGGGATTCTGCGGCGGGCCTGAAGACGGGGTCCAGGGCTCGGTGGTAGACGGTGGCGGAACTGGGCCGGCCCACGCCGACGGCATTCTCAGCGGCCACCCTGAACTCGTAACTGTGACTTTCCAGGAGTCCCGTGATCTTGAAAGACAAATGCGGGACGGGGCCCCTGTTGCATCTGGTCCAACGCACGCCCTCTTTGTCGTGCTTTTCGATGACGTAGGTGGTGATGGGAGTGCCTCCGTGGTCAGTGGGGGCCTCCCAGGTCAGGAGCACGGAATCCTTCTTCACCTCCGAGACCTCCAAAGCTCTGGGCGATCCGGGGACCGTGTTGGGGTCTCTGATGGTGGCCGGCTCGGACAGGAGCCGCGCGCCGGCGCTGAATTCGTTGACGGCGTGCACTCGGAAGACGTACTCGTTGCCCTCCAGGAGCTTGGCAACGTCCAACCAGGTGTCGGCCCTGTCGGACTCCACCACCGTCCAGACCAGCCGGCTGCTCTCTCTCCTCTCCACCACGTAGTGGCTAATCTTGCTGCCGCCGTCCTGGAGCGGCTCCCGCCACGTGAGGCGGCAACGGTCCTTGAGGATGTCCGTCACGGCCAGGGGGCCCTGCGCCTGTCCCGGTCTGTCCAGGACCACCACCTTGACCGGGGTGGCCTTTTCACCCCCCGGGTTTTTCAGCAAGAGAGTATAGAGGCCTCCGTCGTGGAGTCGGGCTTCTTTGACGGCCAGGCAGGCGCGGGTGGCCGTGTTCCTGATCTCTCGGCGCGGGGTGTCGGCCACTTCCTGCCGGTCCTTCAGCCAGGCGATGGAGGGCGGGGGCTTTCCGTGAACGTCGGCGTCGATCTTGAAGCTCTCCCCCGCCTTCACCACCAGGGTCTGAGTGTACTGGGGGTCCATGCTGACGCGGGGGGGCCGGATGTCATCTCTGGGGGTGATGGGGCCGCTGCTGTAGGAGGGGAGACTGGAGACCCCGGCGGCGTTTCTGGCGATGACTCGGAACTCGTAGCGACCGTCCGGAAGCAGTCCCGTGGCGGCGTACTCCGTCTCCGTGACGTTGGTGAAGTTGGCTTTGGACCAGCGTCCTTTGGGAAGCTCCTTCTTTTCCACCGTGTAGCCGGTGATCTTGGCGCCGCCGTCGTACTCGGGCTTGGTCCAGGCGATGCGGACCGAATGGCCGGTGATCTCGGTGGCCTCGGGCGCGCCCGGGGAGTCGCAGGGGTCTCTGGCCACCTGGCCCTCGGAGACTTTGCTGACTTTGCCCACGCCCACTATGTTCTCGGCGTAGACTCTGAACTCGTATTCCATTCCCGCCTCCAGGCCGGAGATCTTCGAGCTTTGCTCCTTGATGAGCAATTTGTTGAGTTTGACCCAGAGGATGCTGGTTCTCTCCTTGCGCTCCAGATGGTAGCCCAAAACGGCGCTGCCTCCGTCGCTGACCGGTTCGTTCCAGGTCACCACCATGCTGTCTTTGGTGGAGGAGGCCACGCTGGGAGTCCCCGGGGGGCCCGGGACTTTGTACGGGTACTGGGCCACGAGGCACTCGGACTGGAGGGCCGGACCTTTGCCGTAGCGGTTTTCCGCCGTGATCCAGAACTGGTATTCGGCGGCGGCTTTCAGGCGACAGGCTTTCACTTTGCACCTGGCCAGGTTGGCGGACACCAGGGTCCAATTGGTGGTGGAGGTGTCTCTCTTCTCCGCGATGTAGTTGTTGATGGTGCAACCGCCGTCGTACTCCGGCGGTCCCCAGGAGATGGTCACGCTGTCCGAGGTGACCTCCTCCACCCGGATGGGACCCAGCGGCCGACCGGGCTTGTCCAGCACCACCACGGCGACCGGCGCGGTGGCCCGGCCCGCCGTGTTGACCAGGGCCACCCGGTACTCTCCGAAATCCTCCCCGCGGGCCTCCTTGATGGCGAGGGTCAGCAGGGTTTCCGAGGCGGCAAAGTTGACGCGGGTGGTCCTCTTGAGCGGTTGGCCGCCACGGTGCCAGGAGACGTCCGCCTTGGGCCGGGCCACGTAGGGAAGCTCCAGGGTCAGGTCTTGGCCCGCCTACACGCTGAAGGTGTGGAAGGGCGTCTTGACGACCGGCGCCGTCACCAGCTCCTTCACGATGACGGGGACGCCGATCTGACGGGGGTCGCCGGTGCCTTGGTCGTTCCTGGCCACCACGCGGAAAGTGTATTCCTGGCCGGTGGCCAGGGCGCCCACGGTGGCTTCCGTTTCCTTGACGACGACGGCCTGCGTCCACTTGTCGGCGCCCCTGGGTTGCAGCTCCACCACGTAGCAGCCCACCCGGCTGCCGCCGTCGTGCTGGGGCTTTTCCCAGGTGAGCGTGACGCTGTTCTCGGTGACGTCCTTCAGGCTTATCTTGCCGGGAGGTTGGGGTCTCTCCGACACTTTGACCGATTCGCCCGTCTCCACGGGCGGGCACACGCCGTACTGGTTCTGGGCCAAGACCCGGAAATAGTAGTTGCAGCCTTCCAGGAGCGGCTCCACCGTAAAGGTGGTGCGGTGGCAGGTGGCGCTGACGGTGGCGTAAGCCTTCCGGGTGGATTCGCGCTTCTCCACGATGTAGTTCTTGATCTCGGAGCCGCCGTCGCTGGCCGGCGCTTCCCAGCTCAGCGTCACGGATCGACAGGTCACGCCGGCGATCTTCAGGTCCAGCGGAGCGCCGGGAGTGTCCAGTACCCTGACTTGCACCGAGACGGCTTTGGAGCCAGAGCTGTTCTCCAGCGTCAGGTTATACTTGCCGCTGTCCCAACGGTTGACGTTTCCCACCACCAGCGAGGTGTAGGAGGTGGTGGTGTCCACGGTGGCCCTCTCCACCGCCTGCTCGTCGTCTCCCTTGGTCCACTTGGCCCGCGGGGCCGGCCGTCCCCTGATGGGAACAAAGAGTCGCAGGGTGCAGCGGGCGCGGAGGGTGAGCGTGTTGCAGAGCTCGGTGTCCAAGTCCAGCTCCGGCGGGAGGAGTCAGTCCTCGGCCCTGGGCCGGCCGGGCACGCCGGCCGCCTGGCCCATCCCCTCGCCGTTGACGGCCGAGATGTTGATCTTGTACTCGGCGTCCTCCGTCAGATTGTTCAGGGTGAAGGAGGTGGCCAGTAGTCCCTCCTTGGGCGTGGCGATTCGCCAATCCTCCGCCTCCTCCTCCTCCTCTTTGCCGGCGGCGGGGACGCAGCACTCCACCACGTAACCGGTGATGTCGGAGCCGCCGTCGTAGGCGGGCTTGTTCCAGGCCACGGTGATGGACGAGCTGGTGGTGTCCAGAACTCTGGGGTTGCAGGGGGGCCCCGGTTTGTACAGGGCGTCGCTGGCCTTGTACAGAGGGCTGGAGGGGCTGGACGGGCCCACGCCGGCGGCGTTCTCCGCACTGATCCGGAATTCGTATTCGTGTCCGGCCACCAGGCCCGTGGCCTTGAACTGCAGGTCTTTCACCTTCCTCTTGTTGCACTTGACCCAGCGCAGGCCCTGCCGGTCTTTCCTCTCCACGTGATAGTTGTCGACGGGCGCCCCGCCGTCGTTCTCGGGCGCCTGCCAGCTCACCAGCATGGAATCCTCGGCGGTGGCGGCCACCAGCGGGTTCCGGGGCGCGTCGGGGACCCGGTACGGGTCGTCGGCCAGAACGGGCTCCGAGTCCAGGGGCTCGCCGCTGCCGTATTTGTTGAGCGCCCTCACTCTGAAGATGTACTCGTTTCCCTTGAGGAGCTTGCCCACTTTGAGCTGGGTGTCCCGCAGGTGGGAGGCCGCCTCGCTCCACAGCAGTCGGCCGGATTCCCGCTTCTCCACCGCGTAGCCTTCGATCTGGGAACCGCCGTCGTCGGCGAGCGGGGCCCACGTCAGCAGGCAGTCGTCGGCCGTGACCCGGCCGACGGCCAGGGGTCCCAGCGGCGGGCCGGGCCTGTCCAGTACTTTGACCCTGAAGACGTGCTTGCAGAAGCCGCCGGCGTTGGCTGCCGTCAAGAGGAATTCTCCTCCGTCGGCCCGGACAGAGTCCTTGTTGGTCAGCGTGGAGGTCAGCTCGCCGTGCTTGACGTCCAGCTTGAAGGTGTTCTCCACTTCCTTTTGGTTCTTGGTCCAAGTCAGGCGGGGGGCGGGTCGCCCGGCTACGTCGGCGTTCAGCTTGAAGGACTCCCCGGCCTTGACCAGGAGCACGTCCTTGAAGACGGCGTCCACCATGATGCGCGGCTCCACCACGTCGTCCTTGCAGGCCACGGGCTCCGAGGGCTCCGACGGGGCGCTCACGGCTCCGGCAGAGTTCCTCGCCGTCACGCGGAACTGGTAGAGGGCGTCGCGGGTCAATCCGCTGAAGGCGCTCTCCGTGACGTTGGTGAAGTTGGCCTTCGTCCAGCGACCGGCGGGCAGTTCTCGCCTCTCCACCGTGTAGCCGGTGATCTTGAATCCGTCGTACTCGGGCTTGGTCCAGGCCACGGTGACGGCGTTGTCGGTGACCGAGGTGGGCACGGGCGCGCCCGGGGGGTCCACCGGGTCCAGGGCCATGATGGGCTCCGAGGCCTTGCTGGCCTTGCCGATGCCGGCCTTGCCGATGCCGGCCTTGCCGATGCCGGCCTTGCCGATGCCGGCCTTGCCGATGCCGGCCTTGTTCTCCGCCATGACGCGGAACTCGTAGGCGGCGCCGTCCTCCAGGCCGCTTGACTTGAGGAGGTTCCCTTTGACCAGACCCAGGCTGATTCTCTGCCACGTGATGCTGCTCCGCTCCTTCCTCTCCACGTGGTAGCCGGCCACTTGGTCCCCGCCGTCGGACACGGGCTCGTTCCAGCCGACGGTTATGGAGTCCTTGGTGAAGGCCACCACCCGGGGCGTGCCGGGCGGTCCCGGAACTTTGAAGGGGTAGGCGGCCACCACCGACTCGGAGGTTATGGCCGGGCCCACGCCGTAGCGGTTTTTGGCCCTGTCCCGGAACTGGTACTCCGAGCCCGTGGTCAGGCGGGTGGGCTTGAAGGTGGTGCGGATGGCGGCGGAGGTCAGCTCGCTCCAAGTCTGCGTGGCGGTGTCTCGGATCTCCAGCACGTAGTTGTTGATGGGGACGCCGCCGTCGTTTTCCGGCGCGTCCCAGGCGAAGACGCAGTAGGTGCGGGAGATTTCCGTGATGAACACGGGTCCCTTGGGCGGGCCCGGGACGTCGTGCACTCTGATCCACACGTTGTCGCTGACGGTACCCGCCAGGTTCTTGGCCGTCACGGCGTAGGTGCCGCTGTCGGCCCTGGTGCATTCCTTGACGCTGAGCACCACGGTGGTCGGGGTGCGCTCCACGTTGGTCCTCTGGGTCAGCTTCAGGGCGCCGCCGTCCTTCTGCCAGCTGACGGCCGGCCTGGGGCGTCCGGCCACGGGAATCTCCACCCTGATGTCCTCTCCGGCCCGAGCCACCACGGTGGCCTGGCAGAGGGCGCGCAGGTCCAGGTCGGGCGGGGAGGAGGAATCCCGGACGAGCACGGGCTTGCTCTGGCGGGGGGCGCTCCTGCCCGAGTAGTTGACGGCCATCACGCGGAAGGTGTATTCCTCCTTCTCGTTGAGGTTCTTGACGGTAAAGTCCATGCCTCTCAGGCTGCTGACGTGGGCCCACTGATCGGTGCCCCTCTTCTGGGCTTCCAGGACGTAGCCCGTCAGCCGGCTGCCTCCGTCGTGCTTGGGTTTGGTCCAGGCCAGGCTGACCGAGTTCTTGGTCACGTCCACGGGCACGATGCTCGCCGGGGAGCCCGGCGCCTGCGAGGCGCGGATGGGATCGGGGGTCTCGGCGCCTTCGCCCACGCCGTACTCGTTCTCGCCGTAGACGCGGAAGTAGTACTCGCAGCCCTCGCCCACACCACGGTGGCGAAGGCCTTGCGTGTGGACTCCCTCTTCTCGATAATGTGATTGGTGACCTTGGTGCCGCCGTCCACCAGCGGCATCTCCCACTCCAGGACGATGGATTCCTTGTACACGCCCGCCGCTTTGAGGTTGAGCGGCGGCCCGGGCGAATCCAGCACTCGGACGTGAATATCGCCGCTCTTCTTCCCCGCCGAGTTCTCCAGGGTCAGCTGGTATCTGCCGGCGTCCGTCCGGACGCTCTCGGGAATCAGCAGCATGGTGTAGGACTCGGTGCTGTCGATGACGGCGCGGGGCACGGTGGCGCCCTCCTTGCTCCAGGCCACGGTGGGCGCGGGACGTCCCCCGATGGGCACAAAGAGGCGCACGGGGCATCCGGCCCTGACCACCAGGGTGCGCCTCAGCTCGGCGTCCAATTCCAGGTCCGGCTGGGCGGCGCGCTCCGCCACCTCCACCAGTTCCGCCGTTTGGGCCGCTGGGCCCGTACCCTTGGGGTTGACGGCCCTAATCCGGAAGTGGTATCTGCCGGCGTTTTCCAGTCCGGGCATCACGAACTCGGTGATTCTCAGGGGGGACAAGGGCGCCGTGTCCTTGATCCATTCCTCCGCGCCTTCTTTGCGGTGCTCGATCACGTAGCCGGTGACGTGGAGCCCGCCGTTGTCCAGTGGTTTTCCCCAATTGAGAGTGGCCGTGGTCTGGCCGGTGTCCGTCACCCTGGGGTTGACGGGCGGACCGGGAACATCTGCCGCCGGGAGGAGTGGAAGATTAGCGACGGCGCGGACATTTTTCAATTGGGCATTTTGCCCGGCCGGGCGGGCCTCGGTTACGACTCACAGGTGGCGACGACGGTGGTGACCGGTAGCGAGGGCTCGCCGGGCTCCCCGTAGCCGGCTTTGTTCCCGGCCGAGACGCGGAACTCGTACTGCAAGCCTTCGGTCAGGCCGGTCACGGCGTAGCTCAGCTCGGTCAGCGACTTCTTGGAGGCCCTGAGCCACCTGCTGCCCTTCTTCTCCTTCTTCTCCACGGCGTAGCCGAGGATGTCGCCGCCGCCGTCGTCGGCCGGCCTCCTCCACGTCAGCGTCACCGAGTGTCCGTCGACCTCTAGGATCTCGGGCTTGGACGGCGGGCCGGGAGGACCTGGGAAAAGGGGCGCCTCGGCTTTCAGTGACACGCCGGGGCCAGATACGTGCGGGCGGTAACCCAAGCGCCACTCACCAAACCTATCCACCATCTTGACGGGCCGGGAGTGAGCCGCCTCGCCGGCGCCGTACTGGTTGACGGCCGACACTCGGAAGATGTACTCGTTGTCCTGGATGAGTTTGGTGGCCACGTAGTGGCACTCCGGCACCTCCTCCTCCAGAATGGTCCAGAGGAGGCGGCCGGTTTCCCGCTTCTCCAGCTTGTAGTGCTTGATGGGCGAGCCGCCGTCCTCGGGGGACGGCGCCCAGCTGAGGGTGACCTTCTCGGAGGAGACGCCGGCGCAGTGGATGGGGCCGGGGGCGGCGGGGACGTCTAAAATTTTCACCTTGACCGTTTCCTCCTTGACGCCGAAGGGGTTGCTGGCCGTGATGACGTAATCCCCAGAGTCCTTCCTGGAGGCGTATTTGACGGAGAGAGTGGACGAGGTGGCCGTTTAGCCGGAAGGACAATAGCGGCAGTTTAGGCCGACTGGGCTCACTCACCGATGGGATCCAGGGCCACGGCGGGCTCGGTGGGCGGACTGGGTCTGCCGATGCCAGCCAAGTTGATGGCCGTGACCCTGAATTCGTACTCCAGGCCCTCGGTCAGCCCCGTGGCCTTGTGTTCCTTCATTCTCAGGGCGGTGGGACTGGAGCGCTTCCACAACATGCTGTTCCTCTCCTTGAACTCCACGTGATACCCTGTGCGACCAGTTGAAACGTGTCAGAGGGTCAGACGGGCGACGTGCGGCACGGCCGGGGGCCAAACCGCGGCGTGGCCCTCGGCAAATACTCGCGAGGTGATCTGTGGCATTACTCGTGTACAGTTAGCGTATTGTATGTTTAGCATTTTTCAGATGACTCGGTTAAAACAAACAACTGCCAAGCCTACCGAGGCAACCCACGCGGCGCAATGCGACAGTCCCGCCATTAAATGGCATTTAGGTGTCACGTTGTGGGTACCCACGCAGGACTAGATTTTCCACCTATCAACGCAAATAGCAACGGAGGGGCTGCCAAAGAAAGGAGCGCCACTAGGCCGCAAGCCGGCCCAAATTCTGCCGGTGGCACGCTACCTGTTATGGGTGAGCCGCCGGTCTTCCTGGGGTCGGACCAGGCCAGGTAGGCCGAGTCGTGACGCATGCTCACGACCTGCGGCGGAGGCGGGGCGTCGGGCACGTCTGGAGGAAGAAAAAACACAGAGAGGCTCTCAGGGGCCGGCCCTCAAAGTCAAGTTCAGGGGAGCCGAGGGAAAGAAGAACTCACCGAAGGGATGTTTGGCCACCACGGGCTCCGACTTAAGTCCCTCGCCCACGCCGTACTTGTTCTCGGCGCAGACGCGGAAGACGTATTCCGTGCCCTCGTGGAGAGCCGTCACCCTGAAGGCATTCTTGTCCACCGTCGAGGAGAAGGTCACCCACATGTTGGTGACCGAGTCGCGCTTTTCCAGGATGTAATTGGTGATCTCCGAGCCCCCGTCGTCTTTGGGGGCGGCCCACTTCAGCGTGGCCCCGTCGGCCGTCACGTCCTTGAACTTGACCGGTCCCACGGGGATGCCGGGCTTACCCACCACCCTGCAAACAAGACAGACCGTGGTCAGCGAATGGCCAGCGCAAGGCCAGCGCAAGGCCAGCGCACAGGCGTGGCGGCGAGGAGGAGTTTCTTCCGACCCGTTACCTGATAAAGACGGTGGACTCCTTGCTGCCGGCGCTATTCCTCAGGGCGACGGTGTACTTGGAGGCGTCGCTCCTCTGGCAATCCCTGATCAGAAGCGTGGTGTTGACCGCCGAGGATTCGGCGCAAACGCGGCCGCCGTCGCTCAAGTCTTCCTCCTCGCCCTTCTTCCAGGACACCTTGGGGGTGGGCTTCCCCGCAATGGGAATTTTCAGGCGCACCATTAACCATAACCCAAACCATAACCCAAACCATAACCCAAACCATAACCCATACCATAACCCAAACCCTAACCCAAACCATAACCCTAACCCAAACCATAACCCGAACCCAAACCATAACCCTAACCCAAACCATAACCCTAACCCAAACCATAACCAGATTCCCAACCATAACCATAACCCCAACCAAAACCATATTCCCAACCATAGCCATAACTCCAACCATATCCCCAACCATAACCCTAACTGATAACCCCAACCATAACACCAACCATAACCCCAACCATAACCCAAACCCTAACCCCAACCCCTAACAATAACCCTAACCCTAACCCAAACCATAACCCCTAAGCCCTAACAATATCCCTAACCCAAACCATAACCCCTAACAATAACCCTAACCCAAACCATAATCCCAACCCCTAACAATAACCATAACCCAAACCATAACCCCTAACCCCTAACAATAACCCTAACCCAAACCATAACCCCAACCCCTAACAATAACCCTAACCCAAAACCTAACCCAAACCATAACCATAACCCCAACCATAACCATAACCATAACCCAAACCATAACCCAAACCATAACCCCTAACCCCTAACAATAACCCTAACCCAAACCATAACCCCAACCCCTAACAATAACCCTAACCTAAACCATAACCCCAACCATAACCATAACCCAAACCATAACCCCTAACCCCTAACAATATCCCTAACCCAAACCATAACCCCTAACAATAACCCTAACCCAAACCATAACCCCAACCCCTAACAATAACCATAACCAAAACCATAACCCCTAGCCCCTAACAATAACCCTAACCCAAACCATAACCCCAACCCTAACAATAACCCTAACCCAAAACCTAACCCAAACCATAACCATAACCCCAACAATAACCATAACCCAAACCATAACCCCTAACCCATAACAATAACCGTAACCCAAACCAATAACCCCAACCCCTAACAATAACACTAACCTAAACCATAACCCCAACCATAACCATAACCCAAACCATAACCATAACCCAAAACCCCTAACAATAACCCTCAACTATACCATAACCTCAACCCCTAGCAATAACCCTAACCCAAACCATAACCCCAATCATAACCATAACCCAAACCATAACCCCTAATCCCTTACAATAACCCTAACCCAAACCATAACCCCAACCCCTAACAATAACCCTAACCTAAACCATAACCCCTAACCCCTAACAAGAACCCTAACCCAAACCATAATCCCATCCATAGCCATAACCCCTAACAATAACCCAAACCATAACCCAAACCCTAACCCTAACCCTAACCCTAACCCTAACCCTAACCCTAACCCTAACCCTAACCCTAACCCTAACCCTAACCCTAACCCCAACCATAACCCAAACCCTAACCCCAACCCCTAACAATAACCATAACCCAAACCATAACCCCAACCCCTAACAATAACCCTAACCCAAACCATAACCATAACCCAAACCATAACCATAACCCAAACCATAACCCCTAACCCCTAACAATAACCCTAACCCAAACCATAACCCCAACCCCTAACAATAACCCTAACCTAAACCATAACCCCAACCATAACCATAACCCAAACCATAACCATAACCCAAAACATAACCCCTAACAATAACCCTCAACCAAACCATAACCCCAACCCCTAACAATAACCCTAACCCAAACCATAACCCCAATCATAACCATAACCCAAACCATAACCCCTAATCCCTTACAATAACCCTAACCCAAACCATAACCCCAACGCCTAAATATAACCCTAACCTAAACCATAACCCCAACCATAACCATAACCCAAACCATAACCCCTAACCCCTAACAAGAACCCTAATCCAAACCATAATCCCATCCATAGCCATAACCCCAACCATAACCATAACCCAAACCATAACCATAACCCCCAACCCCTAACAATAACCCTCACCTAAACCATAACCCCAACCATAACCATAACCCAAACCATAACCCCTAACCCCTAACAAGAACCCTAACCCAAACCATAATCCCATCCATAGCCATAACCCCAACCAAAACCAGATTCCCAACCATAGCCATAACTCCAACCATATCCCCAACCATAACCATAACCCTAACCGATAACCCCAACCATAACACCAACCATAACCCCAACCATAACCCAAACCCTAACCCCAACCCCTAACAATAACCCTAACCCTAACCCAAACCATAACCCCTAACCCCTAACAATATCCCTCACCCAAACCATAACCCCTAACAATAACCCTAACCCAAACCATAACCCCAACCGCTAACAATAACCATAACCCAAACCATAACCCCTAACCCCTAAAAATAACCCTATCCCAAACCATAACCCCAACCCCTAACAATAACCCTAACCCAAAACCTAACCCAAACCTAACCCAAACCATACCCATAACCCCAACCATAACCATAACCCAAACCATAACCCCTAACCCCTAACAATAACCCTAACCCAAACCATAACCCCAACCCCTAACAATAACCCTAACCTAAACCATAACCCCAACCATAACCATAACCCAAACCATAACCATAACCCAAAACATAACCCCCAACCCCTAACAATAACCCTAACCCAAACCATAACACCAATCATAACCATAACCCAAACCATAACCCCTAATCCCTAACAATAACCCTAACCCAAACCATAACCCCAACCCCTAACAATAACCCTAACCTAAACCATAACCCCTAACAAGAACCCTAACCCAAACCATAATCCCATCCATAGCCATAACCCCAACCATAACCATAACCCAAACCATAACCCCCAACCCCTAACAATAACCCTAACCCAAACCATAACCCAAACCATAACCCAAACAACCATAACCACGTGCTGCCAGAGGACCTCGGCACGCCCGGTGAATACCTTGTTGAAGACAGGCAGGCCTCGGTTCACCTTGTTGGCCAAAGTGGCAAAGGACCTGTGGGGAGGGGGGAGGGGGGGGAGATGTCGGTTCCAACTTTCCTGGAAAACAGACGGATAGACGGCCTCCTGGCACGCCTACCGGGAATCGTCCTGGTCTTTAGATTTTTCGTCTGACAAGAACTCGTCCCACTCTGGATGACAAAATGGGGAAAAAAGTGCTATATATCACATATAAATCGAAAGCCTTTTAATGACCGACTTTCTGGTAAACGTCCCAGACAAGACCGGCAGGCCGGCCCTCTCGGTTAAAAATGGACTGAACATCTGCCAATTACCGACTCTAATCTTGCCTTGGCTGGCTCCAAAATGGAAAAAAATAACATCGTGTACATTTAAGTTTCAATTACTCACGTTTCACTGTATTCCACCACCCCATCAAACTGTCCGTATCCTGTGAAGAAGAAAGGAAGGAAGGGCGTAAGTGAGACGGGACGGAAAGAGGCGGCGGCTGAGGGAGAGCGAGAGAGAGCGAGAGAGAGAGCGAGAGAGTGCGAGAGAGAGTGAGAAAGAGCAAGAGAGAGCGAGAGAGAGCGAGAGAGAGCGAAAGAGAGTGAGAGAGAGCGAGAGAGAGCGAGAGAGAGCGAGAGAGAGAGCGAGAGAGAGCGAGAGAGAGCGAGAGAGAGCGAGAGAGAGCGAGAGAGAGCGAGAGAGAGCAAGAGAGCAAGAGAGCAAGAGAGCAAACGAGAGAGAGAGAGAGAGCGCGGGAGCAAACAAGAGAGAGAGAGAGCGCGGGAGCAAACGAGAGAGAGAGAGCGCGAGAGCAAACGAGAGAGAGAGAGAGAGAGCGCGAGAGCAAACGAGCGCGAACGAGAGCGAGCGGGCGCGAGCGAGCGCGAACGGGCCCGCGCGAGAGCGAGCGGGCGCGAGTGCGACCGGGCGGCCGCGAGAGCGAACGGGCGGGTGCGAGAGCGAACGGGCGGGCGCAAGAGCGAACGGGCGGGTGCGAGAGCGAACGGGCGGGCGCGAGAAATATGGTTGAGAGCGAGAACGAGCGCGAGAACGAGCGCGAGAACGAGTGCGAGAGAAAGAGAAAAAAAGAGAGAGAAAGAAGAGGAAGAGGAAGAAGAAGAAGAAGAAGAAGAAGAAGAAGAAGAAGAAGAAGAAGAAGAAGAAGAAGAAGAAGAAGAAGAAGAAGAAGAAGAAGAGGAAGAGGAAGAAGAAGTGGAAGAAGAAGAAGAAGAAGAAGAAGAAGAAGAAGAAGAAGAAGAAGAAGAAGCAGAAGAGGAAGAAGAAGAAGAAGAGGAAGAAGAAGAAGAAGAAGAGGAAGAAGAACAAGAGGAAGAAGAACAAGCGGAAGAAGAACAAGAGGAAGAGGAACAAGAAGAAGAGGAACAAGAAGAAGAGGAACAAGAAGAAGAAGAAGAAGAGGAAGAGGAAGAAGAGGGAGGGGAAGAGGGAGGGGAAGAGGAGGGAGAGGGGGGGGCAGCGGTCGGGGTGAGGAGAAGACATTGACGTTGTCCGAGATGCTGGCGGAAGCTGATCTGATCCCTCCGGCCGTGGCGATGAGCGAGGCCCCAAAGGTGAAGGGCGTCAGGGCCAGGCCGGCGATGGCCGTCACGCCGGCTACTTTGGCCTTCTGGTGGAAGGTGGCCAGGTGGCCGGCCAGGGCGCGGAGCTTCACCACGTGCTGCCAGAGGACCTCGGCGCGCCAGGTGAATACCTTGTTGAAGACAGGCAGGGCTCGGTTCACCTTGTTGGTCAAAGTGGCAAATGACCTGTGGGGAGGGGGGAGATGACGGTTCCAACTTCCCTGGAAAACAGACGGATAGACGGCCTCCCGGCACGCCTACCGGGAATCGTCCCGGTCTTTAAATTCTTCGTCTGACGACAACTCGTCCCACTCTGGATGACAAAATGGGGGGAAAAAAAGTGCCATCTATCACATATAAACCGAAAGCCTTTTAATGACCGACTGTGTGTGTGTGGTGGGGGGTGGGGGGTCACCTCTTTTGGGGCGCCACATTACTGGACAATATTGCAGGGTTTTGGGGTCGGAAAAAAATAATTGCAGGGTGCACTTTTTCCAAACGGCCACAAGACGGCAGCAAGAGACCATATTACTGGGAAGTCATTTTCAAATCAAAGAGGGTGTGGCTGAGTTTTTGGTCGGGAAAATAATCGTATGGTGAACTTTTTCAAAACAGCCACAAGATGGCAGAAAGAGACCATATTAATGGGAAATATTTTTTAAATCAAAGCGTATGGGAGGCATTTTGGTTTTCAAGACCAATTGCGGGTTATGTCATTAATCTTGCCTACAAATAAACTAGTTTCAGGGTTAGGGTTATAGTCAATTAAAAGTCAAATCAATTAGAAGAAACTTACATAAGACGACATCTTGAGACAACTTGCGTTGGCGCCCAGAAGAACCTGTAAAGTGGTATGGATTGAGAACGTGTTGCTGCAGTACTTTTTACTTTGAAAAAAATACAAGGCACAACAATATATATTATCATTTAAAATGACAATATATAGTGGTAGCTCGACAAGAAAGAGAAAGAGAGAGAGGAGAAGGAGAGGAGGGAGAGAGAGAGAGAGGAGAAGAAGAGGAGGGAGGGAGAGCGGCGGCGGTAGGGGGGGGAGAGAGAGAGAGAGAGAGAGAGAGAGAGAGAGAGAGAGAGAGAGAGAGAGAGAGAGAGAGAGAGAGAGAGAGAGAGCGGCGGCAGTCGGGGGGAGAGAGAGAGAGAGAGCCATAACCCCTAACAATAACCCTAACCCAAACCATAACCCAAACCATAACCCAAACCATAACCCAAACCATAACCCAAACCATAACCCAAACCATAACCCAAACCATAACCCAAACCATAACCCAAACCATAACCCAAACCATAACCCAAACCATAACCCAAACCATAACCCAAACCATAACCCAAACCATAACCCAAACCATAACCCAAACCATAACCCAAACCATAACCCAAACCATAACCCAAACCATAACCCAAACCATAACCCAAACCATAACCCAAACCATAACCCAAACCATAACCCAAACCATAACCCAAACCATAACCCAAACCATAGCCCAAACCATAACCCAAACCATAACCCAAACCATAACCCAAACCATAACCCAAACCATAACCCAAACCATAACCCAAACCATAACCCAAACCATAACCCAAACCATAACCCAAACCATAACCCAAACCATAACCCAAACCATAACCCAAACCATAACCCAAACCATAACCCAAACCATAACCCAAACCATAACCCAAACCATAACCCAAACCATAACCCAAACCATAACCCAAACCATAACCCAAACCATAACCCAAACCATAACCCAAACCATAACCCAAACCATAACCCAAACCATAACCCAAACCATAACCCAAACCATAACCCATACCATAACCCAAACCATAACCCTAACCCGAACCCAAACCATAACCCAAACAATAACCCTAACCAAAACCATAACCCAAACACAAACCATAACCCTAACCCAAACCATAACCAGATTCCCAACCATAACCATAACCCCAACCAAAACCATATTCCCAACCATAGCCATAACTCCAACCATATCCCCAACCATAGCCATAACCCTAACTGATAACCCCAACCATAACACCAACCATAACCCAAACCCTAACCCCTAACAATATCCCTAACCCAAACCATAACCCCTAACAATAACCCTAACCCAAACCATAATCCCAACCCCTAACAATAACCATAACCCAAACCATAACCCCTAACCCCTAACAATAACCCTAACCCAAACCATAACCCCAACCCCTAACAATAACCCTAACCCAAACCATAACCATAACCCAAACCATAACCATAACCCAAACCATAACCCCTAACCCCTAACCTCTAACAATAACCCTAACCCAAACCATAACCCCAACCCCTAACAATAACCCTAACCTTAACCATAACCCCAACCATAACCATAACCCAAACCATAACCATAACCCAAAACATAACCCCTAACCCCTAACAATAACCCTCAACCAAACCATAACCCCAACCCCTAACAATAACCCTAACCCAAACCATAACCCCAATCATAACCATAACCCAAACCATAACCCCTAATCCCTAACAATAACCCTAACCCAAACCATAACCCCAACCCCTAACAATAACCCTAACCTAAACCATAACCCCTAACAAGAACCCTAACCCAAACCATAATCCCATCCATAGCCATAACCCCAACCATAACCATAACCCAAACCATAACCCCCAACCCCTAACAATAACCCTAACCCAAACCATAACCCAAACCATAACCCAAACAACCATAACCACGTGCTGCCAGAGGACCTCGGCACGCCCGGTGAATACCTTGTTGAAGACAGGCAGGCCTCGGTTCACCTTGTTGGCCAAAGTGGCAAAGGACCTGTGGGGAGGGGGGAGGGGGGGAGATGTCGGTTCCAACTTTCCTGGAAAACAGACGGATAGACGGCCTCCTGGCACGCCTACCGGGAATCGTCCTGGTCTTTAGATTTTTCGTCTGACAAGAACTCGTCCCACTCTGGATGACAAAATGGGGAAAAAAGTGCTATATATCACATATAAATCGAAAGCCTTTTAATGACCGACTTTCTGGTAAACGTCCCAGAAAAGACCGGCAGGCCGGCCCTCTCGGTTAAAAATGGACTGAACATCTGCCAATTACCGACTCTAATCTTGCCTTGGCTGGCTCCAAAATGGAAAAAAATAACATCGTGTACATTTAAGTTTCAATTACTCACGTTTCACTGTATTCCACCACCCCATCAAACTGTCCGTATCCTGTGAAGAAGAAAGGAAGGAAGGGCGTAAGTGAGACGGGACGGAAAGAGGCGGCGGCTGAGGGAGAGCGAGAGAGAGCGAGAGAGAGAGCGAGAGAGTGCGAGAGAGAGTGAGAAAGAGCAAGAGAGAGCGAGAGAGAGCGAGAGAGAGCGAAAGAGAGTGAGAGAGAGCGAGAGAGCGAGAGAGAGCGAGAGAGAGAGCGAGAGAGAGCGAGAGAGAGCGAGAGAGAGCGAGAGAGAGCGAGAGAGAGCGAGAGAGAGCAAGAGAGCAAGAGAGCAAGAGAGCAAACGAGAGAGAGAGAGAGAGCGCGGGAGCAAACAAGAGAGAGAGAGAGCGCGGGAGCAAACGAGAGAGAGAGAGTGCGAGAGCAAACGAGAGAGAGAGAGAGAGAGCGCGAGAGCAAACGAGCGCGAACGAGAGCGAGCGGGCGCGAGCGAGCGCGAACGGGCCCGCGCGAGAGCGAGCGGGCGCGAGTGCGACCGGGCGGCCGCGAGAGCGAACGGGCGGGTGCGAGAGCGAACGGGCGGGGCGCGAGAGCGAACGGGCGGGTGCGAGAGCGAACGGGCGGGCGCGAGAAATATGGTTGAGAGCGAGAACGAGCGCGAGAACGAGCGCGAGAACGAGTGCGAGAGAAAGAGAAAAAAGAGAGAGAAAGAAGAGGAAGAGGAAGAAGAAGAAGAAGAAGAAGAAGAAGAAGAAGAAGAAGAAGAAGAAGAAGAAGAAGAAGAAGAAGAAGAAGAAGAGGAAGAGGAAGAAGAAGGGAAGAAGAAGAAGAAGAAGAGGAAGAAGAAGAAGAAGAAGAAGAAGAAGAAGAAGAAGAGGAAGAAGAAGAAGAAGAAGAAGAAGAAGAAGAACAAGAAGAAGAGGAAGAAGAACAAGAGGAAGAAGAACAAGAGGAAGAAGAACAAGAGGAAGAAGAACAAGAGGAAGAAGAACAAGAGGAAGAAGAACAAGCGGAAGAAGAACAAGAGGAAGAGGAACAAGAAGAAGAGGAACAAGAAGAAGAGGAACAAGAAGAAGAAGAAGAAGAAGAGGAAGAAGAGGGAGGGGAAGAGGGAGGGGAAGAGGGAGGGGAAGAGGAGGGAGAGGGGGGAAGAGGAGGGAGAGGGGGGGAAGAGGAGGGAGAGGGGGGAAGAGGTGGGAGAGGGAGGGAAGAGGAGGGAGAGGGGGAAGAGGAGGGAGAGGGGGGAAGAGGAGGGAGAGGGGGGGAAGAGGAGGGAGAGGGGGGGGGGGGGGAGAGGAGGGAGAGGGGGAGAAGAGGGGGGGAGATGGGGGGAAGAGGAGGGAGAGGGGGGGAAGAGGAGGGAGAGGGGGGGAAGAGGAGGGAGAGGGGGGGAAGAGGAGGGAGAGGGGGGAAGAGGAGGGAGAGGGGGGGGGGGAAGAGGAGGGAGAGGGGGGGGGGCAGCGGTCGGGGTGAGGAGAAGACATTGACGTTGTCCGAGATGCTGGCGGAAGCTGATCTGATCCCTCCGGCCGTGGCGATGAGCGAGGCCCCAAAGGTGAAGGGCGTCAGGGCCAGGCCGGCGATGGCCGTCACGCCGGCTACTTTGGCCTTCTGGTGGAAGGTGGCCAGGTGGCCGGCCAGGGCGCGGAGCTTCACCACGTGCTGCCAGAGGACCTCGGCGCGCCAGGTGAATACCTTGTTGAAGACAGGCATGGCTCGGTTCACCTTGTTGGTCAAAGTGGCAAATGACCTGTGGGGAGGGGGGAGATGACGGTTCCAACTTCCCTGGAAAACAGACGGATAGACGGCCTCCCGGCACGCCTACCGGGAATCGTCCCGGTCTTTAAATTCTTCGTCTGACGACAACTCGTCCCACTCTGGATGACAAAATGGGGGGAAAAAAGTGCCATCTATCACATATAAACCGAAAGCCTTTTAATGACCGACTGTGTGTGTGTGGTGGGGGGTGGTCACCTCTTTTGGGGCGCCACATTACTGGACAATATTGCAGGGTTTTGGGGTCGGAAAAAAATAATTGCAGGGTGCACTTTTTCCAAACGGCCACAAGATGGCAGCAAGAGATCATATTACTGGGAAGTCATTTTCAAATGAAAGAGGGTGTGGCTGAGTTTTTGGTCGGGAAAATAATTGTATGGTGAACTTTTTCAAAACAGCCACAAGAGGGCAGAAAGAGACCATATTAATGGGAAATATTTTTTAAATCAAAGCGTATGGGAGGCATTTTGGTTTTCAAGACCAATTGCGGGTTATGTCATTAATCTTGCCTACAAATAAACTAGTTTCAGGGTTAAGGTTATAGTCAAATAAAAGTCAAATCAATTAGAAGAAACTTACATAAGATGACATCTTGAGACAACTTGCGTTGGCGCCCAGAAGAACCTGTAAAGTGGTATGGATTGAGAACGTGTTGCTGCAGTACTTTTTACTTTGAAAAAAATACAAGGCACAACAATATATATTATCATTTAAAATGACAATATATAGTGGTAGCTCGACAAGAAAGAGAAAGAGAGAGAGAGGAGAAGGAGAGGAGGGAGAGAGAGCGGCGGCGGTAGGGGGGGGGAGAGAGAGAGAGAGAGAGAGAGAGAGAGAGAGAGCGGCGGCAGTCGGGGGGAGAGAGAGAGAGAGAGCCATAACCCCGAACAATAACCCTAACCCAAACCATAACCCAAACCATAACCCAAACCATAACCCAAACCATAACCCAAACCATAACCCAAACCATAACCCAAACCATAACCCAAACCATAACCCAAACCATAACCCAAACCATAACCCAAACCATAACCCAAACCATAACCCAAACCATAACCCAAACCATAACCCAAACCATAACCCAAACCATAACCCAAACCATAACCCAAACCATAACCCAAACCATAACCCAAACCATAACACTAACCCAAACCATAACACTAACCCAAACCATAACACTAACCCAAACCATAACCCAAACCATAACCCAAACCATAACCCAAACCATAACCCAAACCATAACCCAAACCATAACACTAACCCAAACCATAACCCGAACCCAAACAATAACCCAAACAATAACCCTAACCCAAACCATAACCCTAACCCAAACTATAACCCCAACCATAACCAGATTCCCAACCATAACCATAACCCCAACCAAAACCAGATTCCCAACCATAGCCATAACACCAACCATAACCCCAACCATAACCCCAACCATAACCCAAACCCTAACCCCAACCCCTAACAATAACCATAACCCAAACCATAACCCCAACCCCTAACAATAACCCTAACCCAAACCATAACCATAACCCAAACCATAACCATAACCCAAACCATAACCCCTAACCCCTAACAATAACCCTAACCCAAACCATAACCCCAACCCCTAACAATAACCCTAACCTAAACCATAACCCCAACCATAACCATAACCCAAACCATAACCATAACCCAAAACATAACCCCTAACAATAACCCTCAACCAAACCATAACCCCAACCCCTAACAATAACCCTAACCCAAACCATAACCCCAATCATAACCATAACCCAAACCATAACCCCTAATCCCTTACAATAACCCTAACCCAAACCATAACCCCAACGCCTAAATATAACCCTAACCTAAACCATAACCCCAACCATAACCATAACCCAAACCATAACCCCTAACCCCTAACAAGAACCCTAATCCAAACCATAATCCCATCCATAGCCATAACCCCAACCATAACCATAACCCAAACCATAACCATAACCCCCAACCCCTAACAATAACCCTCACCTAAACCATAACCCCAACCATAACCATAACCCAAACCATAACCCCTAACCCCTAACAAGAACCCTAACCCAAACCATAATCCCATCCATAGCCATAACCCCAACCAAAACCAGATTCCCAACCATAGCCATAACTCCAACCATATCCCCAACCATAACCATAACCCTAACCGATAACCCCAACCATAACACCAACCATAACCCCAACCATAACCCAAACCCTAACCCCAACCCCTAACAATAACCCTAACCCTAACCCAAACCATAACCCCTAACCCCTAACAATATCCCTCACCCAAACCATAACCCCTAACAATAACCCTAACCCAAACCATAACCCCAACCGCTAACAATAACCATAACCCAAACCATAACCCCTAACCCCTAAAAATAACCCTATCCCAAACCATAACCCCAACCCCTAACAATAACCCTAACCCAAAACCTAACCCAAACCTAACCCAAACCATACCCATAACCCCAACCATAACCATAACCCAAACCATAACCCCTAACCCCTAACAATAACCCTAACCCAAACCATAACCCCAACCCCTAACAATAACCCTAACCTAAACCATAACCCCAACCATAACCATAACCCAAACCATAACCATAACCCAAAACATAACCCCCAACCCCTAACAATAACCCTAACCCAAACCATAACACCAATCATAACCATAACCCAAACCATAACCCCTAATCCCTAACAATAACCCTAACCCAAACCATAACCCCAACCCCTAACAATAACCCTAACCTAAACCATAACCCCTAACAAGAACCCTAACCCAAACCATAATCCCATCCATAGCCATAACCCCAACCATAACCATAACCCAAACCATAACCCCCAACCCCTAACAATAACCCTAACCCAAACCATAACCCAAACCATAACCCAAACAACCATAACCACGTGCTGCCAGAGGACCTCGGCACGCCCGGTGAATACCTTGTTGAAGACAGGCAGGCCTCGGTTCACCTTGTTGGCCAAAGTGGCAAAGGACCTGTGGGGAGGGGGGAGGGGGGGAGATGTCGGTTCCAACTTTCCTGGAAAACAGACGGATAGACGGCCTCCTGGCACGCCTACCGGGAATCGTCCTGGTCTTTAGATTTTTCGTCTGACAAGAACTCGTCCCACTCTGGATGACAAAATGGGGAAAAAAGTGCTATATATCACATATAAATCGAAAGCCTTTTAATGACCGACTTTCTGGTAAACGTCCCAGACAAGACCGGCAGGCCGGCCCTCTCGGTTAAAAATGGACTGAACATCTGCCAATTACCGACTCTAATCTTGCCTTGGCTGGCTCCAAAATGGAAAAAAATAACATCGTGTACATTTAAGTTTCAATTACTCACGTTTCACTGTATTCCACCACCCCATCAAACTGTCCGTATCCTGTGAAGAAGAAAGGAAGGAAGGGCGTAAGTGAGACGGGACGGAAAGAGGCGGCGGCTGAGGGAGAGCGAGAGAGAGCGAGAGAGAGAGCGAGAGAGTGCGAGAGAGAGTGAGAAAGAGCAAGAGAGAGCGAGAGAGAGCGAGAGAGAGCGAAAGAGAGTGAGAGAGAGCGAGAGAGCGAGAGAGAGCGAGAGAGAGAGCGAGAGAGAGCGAGAGAGAGCGAGAGAGAGCGAGAGAGAGCGAGAGAGAGCGAGAGAGAGCAAGAGAGCAAGAGAGCAAGAGAGCAAACGAGAGAGAGAGAGAGAGCGCGGGAGCAAACAAGAGAGAGAGAGAGCGCGGGAGCAAACGAGAGAGAGAGAGCGCGAGAGCAAACGAGAGAGAGAGAGAGAGAGCGCGAGAGCAAACGAGCGCGAACGAGAGCGAGCGGGCGCGAGCGAGCGCGAACGGGCCCGCGCGAGAGCGAGCGGGCGCGAGTGCGACCGGGCGGCCGCGAGAGCGAACGGGCGGGTGCGAGAGCGAACGGGCGGGCGCGAGAGCGAACGGGCGGGTGCGAGAGCGAACGGGCGGGCGCGAGAAATATGGTTGAGAGCGAGAACGAGCGCGAGAACGAGCGCGAGAACGAGCGCGAGAACGAGTGCGAGAGAAAGAGAAAAAAAGAGAGAGAAAGAAGAGGAAGAGGAAGAAGAAGAAGAAGAAGAAGAAGAAGAAGAAGAAGAAGAAGAAGAAGAAGAAGAAGAAGAAGAAGAAGAAGAGGAAGAGGAAGAAGAAGGGAAGAAGAAGAAGAAGAAGAGGAAGAAGAAGAAGAAGAAGAAGAAGAAGAGGAAGAAGAAGAAGAAGAAGAAGAAGAAGAAGAACAAGAAGAAGAGGAAGAAGAACAAGAGGAAGAAGAACAAGAGGAAGAAGAACAAGAGGAAGAAGAACAAGAGGAAGAAGAACAAGAGGAAGAAGAACAAGCGGAAGAAGAACAAGAGGAAGAGGAACAAGAAGAAGAGGAACAAGAAGAAGAGGAACAAGAAGAAGAAGAAGAAGAAGAGGAAGAAGAGGGAGGGGAAGAGGGAGGGGAAGAGGGAGGGGAAGAGGAGGGAGAGGGGGGAAGAGGAGGGAGAGGGGGGGAAGAGGAGGGAGAGGGGGGAAGAGGAGGGAGAGGGAGGGAAGAGGAGGGAGAGGGGGAAGAGGAGGGAGAGGGGGGAAGAGGAGGGAGAGGGGGGGAAGAGGAGGGAGAGGGGGGGGGGAGAGGAGGGAGAGGGGGAGAAGAGGGGGGAGATGGGGGGAAGAGGAGGGAGAGGGGGGGAAGAGGAGGGAGAGGGGGGGAAGAGGAGGGAGAGGGGGGGAAGAGGAGGGAGAGGGGGGAAGAGGAGGGAGAGGGGGGGGGAGAGGAGGGAGAGGGGGGGGGCAGCGGTCGGGGTGAGGAGAAGACATTGACGTTGTCCGAGATGCTGGCGGAAGCTGATCTGATCCCTCCGGCCGTGGCGATGAGCGAGGCCCCAAAGGTGAAGGGCGTCAGGGCCAGGCCGGCGATGGCCGTCACGCCGGCTACTTTGGCCTTCTGGTGGAAGGTGGCCAGGTGGCCGGCCAGGGCGCGGAGCTTCACCACGTGCTGCCAGAGGACCTCGGCGCGCCAGGTGAATACCTTGTTGAAGACAGGCATGGCTCGGTTCACCTTGTTGGTCAAAGTGGCAAATGACCTGTGGGGAGGGGGGAGATGACGGTTCCAACTTCCCTGGAAAACAGACGGATAGACGGCCTCCCGGCACGCCTACCGGGAATCGTCCCGGTCTTTAAATTCTTCGTCTGACGACAACTCGTCCCACTCTGGATGACAAAATGGGGGGAAAAAAGTGCCATCTATCACATATAAACCGAAAGCCTTTTAATGACCGACTGTGTGTGTGTGGTGGGGGGTGGTCACCTCTTTTGGGGCGCCACATTACTGGACAATATTGCAGGGTTTTGGGGTCGGAAAAAAATAATTGCAGGGTGCACTTTTTCCAAACGGCCACAAGATGGCAGCAAGAGATCATATTACTGGGAAGTCATTTTCAAATGAAAGAGGGTGTGGCTGAGTTTTTGGTCGGGAAAATAATTGTATGGTGAACTTTTTCAAAACAGCCACAAGAGGGCAGAAAGAGACCATATTAATGGGAAATATTTTTTAAATCAAAGCGTATGGGAGGCATTTTGGTTTTCAAGACCAATTGCGGGTTATGTCATTAATCTTGCCTACAAATAAACTAGTTTCAGGGTTAAGGTTATAGTCAAATAAAAGTCAAATCAATTAGAAGAAACTTACATAAGATGACATCTTGAGACAACTTGCGTTGGCGCCCAGAAGAACCTGTAAAGTGGTATGGATTGAGAACGTGTTGCTGCAGTACTTTTTACTTTGAAAAAAATACAAGGCACAACAATATATATTATCATTTAAAATGACAATATATAGTGGTAGCTCGACAAGAAAGAGAAAGAGAGAGAGAGGAGAAGGAGAGGAGGGAGAGAGAGCGGCGGCGGTAGGGGGGGGGAGAGAGAGAGAGAGAGAGAGAGAGAGAGAGAGAGAGAGAGAGAGAGCGGCGGCAGTCGGGGGGAGAGAGAGAGAGAGAGCCATAACCCCGAACAATAACCCTAACCCAAACCATAACCCAAACCATAACCCAAACCATAACCCAAACCATAACCCAAACCATAACCCAAACCATAACCCAAACCATAACCCAAACCATAACCCAAACCATAACCCAAACCATAACCCAAACCATAACCCAAACCATAACCCAAACCATAACCCAAACCATAACCCAAACCATAACCCAAACCATAACCCAAACCATAACCCAAACCATAACCCAAACCATAACACTAACCCAAACCATAACACTAACCCAAACCATAACCCAAACCATAACCCAAACCATAACCCAAACCATAACCCAAACCATAACCCAAACCATAACACTAACCCAAACCATAACCCGAACCCAAACAATAACCCAAACAATAACCCTAACCCAAACCATAACCCTAACCCAAACTATAACCCCAACCATAACCAGATTCCCAACCATAACCATAACCCCAACCAAAACCAGATTCCCAACCATAGCCATAACACCAACCATAACCCCAACCATAACCCCAACCATAACCCAAACCCTAACCCCAACCCCTAACAATAACCATAACCCAAACCATAACCCCAACCCCTAACAATAACCCTAACCCAAACCATAACCATAACCCAAACCATAACCCCTAACCCCTAACAATAACCCTAACCCAAACCATAACCCCAACCCCTAACAATAACCCTAACCTAAACCATAACCCCAACCATAACCATAACCCAAACCATAACCATAACCCAAAACATAACCCCTAACAATAACCCTCAACCAAACCATAACCCCAACCCCTAACAATAACCCTAACCCAAACCATAACCCCAATCATAACCATAACCCAAACCATAACCCCTAATCCCTTACAATAACCCTAACCCAAACCATAACCCCAACGCCTAAATATAACCCTAACCTAAACCATAACCCCAACCATAACCATAACCCAAACCATAACCCCTAACCCCTAACAAGAACCCTAATCCAAACCATAATCCCATCCATAGCCATAACCCCAACCATAACCATAACCCAAACCATAACCATAACCCCCAACCCCTAACAATAACCCTCACCTAAACCATAACCCCAACCATAACCATAACCCAAACCATAACCCCTAACCCCTAACAAGAACCCTAACCCAAACCATAATCCCATCCATAGCCATAACCCCAACCAAAACCAGATTCCCAACCATAGCCATAACTCCAACCATATCCCCAACCATAACCATAACCCTAACCGATAACCCCAACCATAACACCAACCATAACCCCAACCATAACCCAAACCCTAACCCCAACCCCTAACAATAACCCTAACCCTAACCCAAACCATAACCCCTAACCCCTAACAATATCCCTCACCCAAACCATAACCCCTAACAATAACCCTAACCCAAACCATAACCCCAACCGCTAACAATAACCATAACCCAAACCATAACCCCTAACCCCTAAAAATAACCCTATCCCAAACCATAACCCCAACCCCTAACAATAACCCTAACCCAAAACCTAACCCAAACCTAACCCAAACCATACCCATAACCCCAACCATAACCATAACCCAAACCATAACCCCTAACCCCTAACAATAACCCTAACCCAAACCATAACCCCAACCCCTAACAATAACCCTAACCTAAACCATAACCCCAACCATAACCATAACCCAAACCATAACCATAACCCAAAACATAACCCCCAACCCCTAACAATAACCCTAACCCAAACCATAACACCAATCATAACCATAACCCAAACCATAACCCCTAATCCCTAACAATAACCCTAACCCAAACCATAACCCCAACCCCTAACAATAACCCTAACCTAAACCATAACCCCTAACAAGAACCCTAACCCAAACCATAATCCCATCCATAGCCATAACCCCAACCATAACCATAACCCAAACCATAACCCCCAACCCCTAACAATAACCCTAACCCAAACCATAACCCAAACCATAACCCAAACAACCATAACCACGTGCTGCCAGAGGACCTCGGCACGCCCGGTGAATACCTTGTTGAAGACAGGCAGGCCTCGGTTCACCTTGTTGGCCAAAGTGGCAAAGGACCTGTGGGGAGGGGGGAGGGGGGGAGATGTCGGTTCCAACTTTCCTGGAAAACAGACGGATAGACGGCCTCCTGGCACGCCTACCGGGAATCGTCCTGGTCTTTAGATTTTTCGTCTGACAAGAACTCGTCCCACTCTGGATGACAAAATGGGGAAAAAAGTGCTATATATCACATATAAATCGAAAGCCTTTTAATGACCGACTTTCTGGTAAACGTCCCAGACAAGACCGGCAGGCCGGCCCTCTCGGTTAAAAATGGACTGAACATCTGCCAATTACCGACTCTAATCTTGCCTTGGCTGGCTCCAAAATGGAAAAAAATAACATCGTGTACATTTAAGTTTCAATTACTCACGTTTCACTGTATTCCACCACCCCATCAAACTGTCCGTATCCTGTGAAGAAGAAAGGAAGGAAGGGCGTAAGTGAGACGGGACGGAAAGAGGCGGCGGCTGAGGGAGAGCGAGAGAGAGCGAGAGAGAGAGCGAGAGAGTGCGAGAGAGAGTGAGAAAGAGCAAGAGAGAGCGAGAGAGAGCGAGAGAGAGCGAAAGAGAGTGAGAGAGAGCGAGAGAGCGAGAGAGAGCGAGAGAGAGAGCGAGAGAGAGCGAGAGAGAGCGAGAGAGAGCGAGAGAGAGCGAGAGAGAGCGAGAGAGAGCAAGAGAGCAAGAGAGCAAGAGAGCAAACGAGAGAGAGAGAGAGAGCGCGGGAGCAAACAAGAGAGAGAGAGAGCGCGGGAGCAAACGAGAGAGAGAGAGCGCGAGAGCAAACGAGAGAGAGAGAGAGAGAGCGCGAGAGCAAACGAGCGCGAACGAGAGCGAGCGGGCGCGAGCGAGCGCGAACGGGCCCGCGCGAGAGCGAGCGGGCGCGAGTGCGACCGGGCGGCCGCGAGAGCGAACGGGCGGGTGCGAGAGCGAACGGGCGGGCGCGAGAGCGAACGGGCGGGTGCGAGAGCGAACGGGCGGGCGCGAGAAATATGGTTGAGAGCGAGAACGAGCGCGAGAACGAGCGCGAGAACGAGTGCGAGAGAAAGAGAAAAAAAGAGAGAGAAAGAAGAGGAAGAGGAAGAAGAAGAAGAAGAAGAAGAAGAAGAAGAAGAAGAAGAAGAAGAAGAAGAAGAAGAAGAAGAAGAAGAAGAGAAGAAGAAGAAGAAGAAGAGGAAGAGGAAGAAGAAGGGAAGAAGAAGAAGAAGAAGAGGAAGAAGAAGAAGAAGAAGAAGAAGAAGAAGAAGAGGAAGAAGAAGAAGAAGAAGAAGAAGAAGAAGAACAAGAAGAAGAGGAAGAAGAACAAGAGGAAGAAGAACAAGAGGAAGAAGAACAA
>NW_027551639.1:10000-120409 GCF_051989575.1 Stigmatopora nigra | reverse complement strand
ACAGACACAGACAGACAGACAGACAGACAGACACAGACAGACACGGACAGACAGACACAGACAGACAGACAGACACAGACAGACAGACACAGACAGACAGACACAGACAGACAGACACAGACAGACAGACACAGACAGACAGACACAGACAGACAGACACAGACAGACAGACACAGACAGACAGACACAGACAGACAGACAGACACAGACAGACAGACACAGACAGACAGACACAGACAGACAGACACAGACAGACAGACACAGACAGACAGACACAGACAGACAGACACAGACAGACAGACACAGACAGACAGACACAGACAGACAGACACAGACAGACAGACACAGACAGACAGACACAGACAGACAGACACAGACAGACACAGACACAGACAGACAGACACAGACAGACAGACACAGACAGACAGACACAGACAGACACAGACAGACAGACAGACAGACACAGACAGACACAGACAGACAGACACAGACAGACAGACACAGACAGACACAGACAGACACAGACAGACACAGACAGACACAGACAGACACAGACAGACACAGACAGACACAGACAGACACAGACAGACACAGACAGACACAGACAGACACAGACAGACAGACAGACACAGACAGACACAGACAGACACAGACAGACACAGACAGACACAGACAGACACAGACAGACACAGACAGACACAGACAGACACAGACAGACAGACAGACAGACAGAGACAGACAGACAGAGACAGACAGACAGACACAGACAGACAGACAGACACAGACAGACAGACACAGACAGACAGACACAGACAGACAGACACAGACAGACAGACACAGACAGACAGACACAGACAGACAGACACAGACAGACAGACACAGACAGACAGACACAGACAGACAGACACAGACAGACAGACACAGACAGACAGACACAGACAGACAGACACAGACAGACAGACAGACAGACACAGACAGACAGACAGACACAGACAGACACAGACAGACAGACACAGACAGACAGACACAGACAGACAGACACAGACAGACAGACACAGACAGACAGACACAGACAGACAGACACAGACAGACAGACACAGACAGACAGACACAGACAGACAGACACAGACAGACAGACACAGACAGACAGACACAGACAGACAGACACAGACAGACAGACACAGACAGACAGACACAGACAGACAGACACAGACAGACAGACACAGACAGACAGACACAGACAGACAGACACAGACAGACAGACAGACACAGACAGACAGACACAGACAGACAGACACAGACAGACAGACACAGACAGACAGACACAGACAGACAGACACAGACAGACAGACACAGACAGACAGACACAGACAGACAGACACAGACAGACAGACACAGACAGACAGACACAGACAGACAGACACAGACAGACAGACACAGACAGACAGACACAGACAGACAGACACAGACAGACAGACACAGACAGACAGACAGACACAGACAGACAGACACAGACAGACAGACACAGACAGACAGACACAGACAGACAGACACAGACAGACAGACACAGACAGACAGACACAGACAGACACAGACAGACAGACACAGACAGACACAGACAGACAGACACAGACAGACAGACACAGACAGACACAGACAGACACAGACAGACACAGACAGACACAGACAGACAGACACAGACAGACAGACAGACAGACACAGACAGACAGACAGACAGACAGACACAGACAGACAGACACAGACAGACAGACACAGACAGACAGACAGACAGACACACAGACAGACAGACACAGACAGACAGACAGACAGACACAGACAGACAGACACAGACACAGACAGACAGACACAGACAGACACAGACAGACAGACACAGACAGACAGACACAGACAGACACAGACAGACAGACACAGACAGACAGACACAGACAGACAGACAGACACAGACAGACAGACACAGACAGACAGACACAGACAGACAGACACAGACAGACAGACACAGACAGACAGACACAGACAGACAGACACAGACAGACAGACACAGACAGACACAGACAGACAGACACAGACAGACAGACACAGACAGACAGACACAGACAGACAGACACAGACACAGACAGACAGACACAGACAGACAGACACAGACAGACAGACACAGACAGACAGACACAGACAGACAGACACAGACAGACACAGACAGACAGACACAGACAGACAGACACAGACAGACAGACACAGACAGACAGACAGACAGACACAGACAGACAGACACAGACACAGACAGACAGACACAGACAGACACAGACAGACAGACACAGACAGACACAGACAGACACAGACAGACAGACACAGACAGACAGACAGACACAGACAGACAGACACAGACAGACAGACAGACACAGACAGACAGACACAGACAGACAGACACAGACAGACAGACACAGACAGACACAGACAGACACAGACAGACACAGACAGACACAGACAGACACAGACAGACACAGACAGACACAGACAGACACAGACAGACAGACACAGACAGACAGACACAGACAGACAGACACAGACAGACACAGACAGAGACAGACAGACAGACACAGACAGACAGACACAGACAGACACAGACAGAGACAGACAGACAGACACAGTCAGACAGACACAGACAGACACAGACAGACAGACACAGACAGACAGACACAGACAGACACAGACAGACACAGACAGACACAGACAGACACAGACAGACACAGACACAGACAGACAGACACAGACAGACAGACACAGACAGACACAGACAGACAGACACAGACAGACACAGACAGACACAGACAGACAGACAGACAGACAGACACAGACAGACAGACACAGACAGACAGACACAGACAGACAGACACAGACAGACAGACAGACAGACAGACACAGACAGACACAGACAGACACAGACAGACACAGACAGACAGAGACAGACAGACAGACACAGACAGACACAGACAGACAGACACAGACAGACAGACACAGACAGACACAGACAGACAGACACAGACAGACACAGACAGACAGACACAGACAGACACAGACAGACACAGACAGACACAGACAGACACAGACAGACACAGACAGACACAGACAGACAGACACAGACAGACACAGACAGACACAGACAGACACAGACAGACAGACACAGACAGACAGACACAGACAGACA
Organism: Stigmatopora nigra; assembly: GCF_051989575.1. Lineage (NCBI taxonomy): Eukaryota > Metazoa > Chordata > Actinopteri > Syngnathiformes > Syngnathidae > Stigmatopora > Stigmatopora nigra. The sequence goes on along the minus strand of NW_027551639.1, from coordinate 117,186 downwards.
GACAGACACAGACAGACACAGACAGACAGACACAGACAGACAGACACAGACAGACAGACACAGACAGACAGACACAGACAGACACAGACAGACAGACACAGACAGACAGACACAGACAGACAGACACAGACACAGACAGACACAGACAGACACAGACAGACAGACAGACAGACAGAGACAGACAGAGACAGACAGAGACAAGACAGACAGAAGACAGAACACAGACAGACAGACAGACAGACACAGACGACACAGCAGTACACAGACAGACATGACAGACAACAGACAGACAGACAGACAGACAGACAGACAGACAGACACAGACAGACAGACAGACAGACACAGACATAGACAGACAGACACAGACAGACAGACACAGACAGACAGAACAGACAGACAGACAGACAGACAGACACAGACAGACAGACACAGACAGACAGACACAGACAGACAGACAGACAGACACAGACAGACAGACAGACACAGACAGACAGACAGCAGACAGACAGACAGACAGACAGACAGACAGACACAGACAGACAGACACAGACAGACAGACAGACAGACAGACACAGACAGACAGACACAGACAGACAGACACAGACAGACAGACACAGACAGACAGACACAGACAGACAGACACAGACAGACAGACACAGACAGACACAGACAGACACAGACAGACAGACACAGACAGACAGACAGACAGACACAGACAGACAGACACAGACAGACAGACACAGACAGACAGACAGACACAGACAGACAGACACAGACAGACAGACACAGACAGACAGACACAGACAGACAGACACAGACAGACAGACACAGACAGACAGACACAGACAGACAGACACAGACAGACAGACACAGACAGACAGACACAGACAGACAGACACAGACAGACAGACACAGACAGACAGACACAGACAGACAGACACAGACAGACAGACACAGACAGACAGACACAGACAGACAGACACAGACAGACAGACACAGACAGACAGACACAGACAGACAGACACAGACAGACAGACACAGACAGACAGACACAGACAGACAGACACAGACAGACAGACACAGACAGACAGACACAGACAGACAGACAGACAGACAGACAGACAGACAGACACAGACAGACAGACACAGACAGACAGACAGACACAGACAGACAGACAGACACAGACAGACAGACAGACACAGACAGACAGACACAGACAGACAGACACAGACAGACAGACACAGACAGACAGACACTGACAGACAGACACAGACAGACACAGACAGACACAGACAGACACAGACAGACACAGACAGACAGACACAGACAGACAGACACAGACAGACAGACACAGACAGACAGACACAGACAGACAGACACAGACACAGACAGACAGACACAGACAGACAGACACAGACACAGACAGACAGACACAGACAGACAGACACAGACAGACAGACACAGACACAGACAGACAGACACAGACAGACAGACACAGACAGACAGACAGACACAGACAGACAGACACAGACAGACAGACACAGACAGACAGACACAGACAGACAGACACAGACAGACAGACACAGACAGACAGACACAGACAGACAGACACAGACAGACACAGACAGACAGACACAGACAGACACAGACAGACACAGACAGACACAGACAGACAGACAGACACAGACAGACACAGACAGACAGACAGACAGACAGACAGACAGACACAGACAGACACAGACAGACACAGACAGACAGACAGACAGACAGACAGACAGACAGACACAGACAGACACAGACAGACACAGACAGACAGACAGACAGACAGACACAGACAGACAGACAGACACAGACAGACAGACACAGACAGACAGACACAGACAGACAGACACAGACAGACAGACACAGACAGACAGACACAGACAGACAGACACAGACAGACAGACACAGACAGACAGACACAGACAGACAGACACAGACAGACAGACACAGACAGACAGACAGACAGACAGACAGACAGACAGACAGACAGACAGACAGACAGACAGACAGACAGACACAGACACAGACAGACAGACACAGACAGACAGACACAGACAGACAGACACAGACAGACAGACACAGACAGACAGACACAGACAGACAGACACAGACAGACAGACACAGACAGACAGACACAGACAGACAGACACAGACAGACAAACACAGACAGACAGACACAGACAGACAGACAGACAGACACAGACAGACAGACACAGACAGACAGACACAGACAGACAGACACAGACAGACAGACACAGACAGACAGACACAGACAGACAGACACAGACAGACAGACACAGACAGACAGACACAGACAGACAGACACAGACAGACAGACACAGACAGACAGACACAGACAGACAGACACAGACAGACAGACACAGACAGACAGACACAGACAGACAGACACAGACAGACACAGACAGACACAGACAGACACAGACAGACAGACACAGACAGACAGACACAGACAGACACAGACAGACACAGACAGACACAGACAGACACAGACAGACACAGACAGACAGACACAGACAGACAGACACAGACAGACAGACACAGACAGACAGACAGACAGACACAGACACAGACAGACAGACACAGACAGACAGACACAGACAGACAGACACAGACAGACAGACACAGACAGACAGACACAGACAGACACAGACAGACACAGACACAGACAGACAGACACAGACAGACAGACACAGACAGACACAGACAGACACAGACAGACAGACACAGACAGACACAGACAGACACAGACAGACAGACAGACAGACAGACACAGACAGACAGACAGACAGACACAGACAGACAGACACAGACAGACAGACAGACAGACAGACAGACAGACAGACAGACAGACAGACACAGACAGACACAGACAGACACAGACAGACACAGACAGACACAGACAGACACAGACAGACACAGACAGACACAGACAGACAGACACAGACAGACAGACACAGACAGACAGACACAGACAGACAGACACAGACAGACAGACACAGACAGACAGACACAGACAGACAGACACAGACAGACAGACACAGACAGACAGACACAGACAGACACAGACAGACACAGACAGACACAGACAGACACAGACAGACAGACACAGACAGACAGACACAGACAGACAGACACAGACAGACAGACACAGACAGACAGACACAGACAGACAGACACAGACAGACAGACACAGACAGACAGACACAGACAGACAGACACAGACAGACAGACAGACACAGACAGACAGACAGACAGACACAGACAGACAGACAGACACAGACAGACAGACAGACAGAGACAGACAGAGACAGACACAGACACAGACACAGACAGACAGACAGACAGACACAGACAGACAGACACAGACAGACACAGACAGACAGACAGACAGACAGACAGACACAGACAGACACAGACAGACAGACAGACAGACACAGACAGACACAGACAGACAGACAGACAGACAGACACAGACAGACACAGACAGACACAGACACAGACAGACAGACACAGACAGACAGACACAGACAGACAGACACAGACAGACAGACACAGACAGACAGACACAGACAGACAGACACAGACAGACAGACACAGACAGACAGACACAGACAGACAGACACAGACAGACAGACACAGACAGACAGACACAGACAGACAGACACAGACAGACAGACAGACACAGACAGACAGACAGACACAGACAGACAGACACAGACAGACAGACACAGACAGAGAGACACAGACAGAGAGACACAGACAGACAGACACAGACAGACAGACACAGACAGACACAGACAGACAGACACAGACAGACAGACACAGACAGACACAGACAGACAGACACAGACAGACAGACACAGACAGACAGACACAGACAGACAGTCACAGACAGACAGACACAGACAGACAGACACAGACAGACAGACACAGACAGACAGACACAGACAGACAGACACAGACAGACAGACACAGACAGACAGACACAGACAGACAGACACAGACAGACAGACACAGACAGACAGACACAGACAGACAGACACAGACAGACAGACACAGACAGACAGACACAGACAGACAGACACAGACAGACAGACACAGACAGACAGACACAGACAGACAGACACAGACACAGACAGACAGACACAGACAGACAGACACAGACAGACAGACACAGACAGACAGACACAGACAGACAGACACAGACAGACAGACACAGACAGACAGACACAGACAGACAGACACAGACAGACAGACACAGACAGACAGACAGACACAGACAGACAGACACAGACAGACAGACACAGACAGACAGACACAGACAGACAGACACAGACAGACAGACACAGACAGACAGACACAGACAGACAGACACAGACAGACAGACACAGACAGACAGACACAGACAGACAGACACAGACAGACAGACACAGACAGACAGACACAGACAGACAGACACAGACAGACAGACACAGACAGACAGACACAGACAGACAGACACAGACAGACAGACACAGACAGACAGACACAGACAGACAGACACAGACAGACAGACACAGACAGACAGACACAGACAGACAGACACAGACAGACACAGACAGACACAGACAGACACAGACAGACACAGACAGACACAGACAGACACAGACAGACACAGACAGACACAGACAGACACAGACAGACACAGACAGACACAGACAGACACAGACAGACACAGACAGACACAGACAGACACAGACAGACACAGACAGACAGACAGACACCGACAGACAGACACAGACAGACAGACACAGACAGACAGACACCGACAGACAGACACAGACAGACAGACACCGACAGACAGACACAGACAGACAGACACAGACAGACAGACACAGACAGACAGACACAGACAGACAGACACAGACAGACAGACACAGACAGACAGACACAGACAGACAGACACAGACAGACAGACACAGACAGACAGACACAGACAGACAGACACAGACAGACAGACACAGACAGACAGACACAGACAGACAGACACAGACAGACACAGACAGACAGACACAGACAGACAGACACAGACAGACAGACACAGACAGACAGACACAGACAGACAGACACAGACAGACAGACACAGACAGACAGACACAGACAGACAGACACAGACAGACAGACACAGACAGACAGACACAGACAGACAGACAGACACAGACAGACAGACAGACACAGACAGACACAGACAGACACAGACAGACACAGACAGACACAGACAGACACAGACAGACACAGACAGACACAGACAGACACAGACAGACACAGACAGACACAGACAGACACAGACAGACACAGACAGACACAGACAGACACAGACAGACACAGACAGACACAGACAGACACAGACAGACACAGACAGTGTTTGTCCATGATGTCCATGATGGACACGCGCTCGGCTCTGCGGACCTTCTCCTTTTCCAAGTCCCAAGTCGCGCTTTTTATTAAGTTTCAGCACTGATGTCATGAAAAAGGTACAACAATCACTGAGACATCTTAAAGACATCATTATGATTATTGACAGGTTGTTCTTTGTTATAGGGAATTTGGATGTCACGAATCCTTGCATAATCTTTCAATCCGTGTCACGGTTAAATGTCATAGGGACCTTCAATCAATATTACAATCATCAGTGTCACCACCATCATAGGTGTCATTAAGTGTCACTGCTTGGCTGCGGATTTGTCATAGAGCCAATAAGAAATATGTATGTCCTTTGAAATGCACTTGTTAATGTTTTACGCAATTTTATATGTGTTCATTCCCAAAAACTCCAGGAAAAGCCACCTGTTCTAAGCAAAAGAGTTTACTAACTTGACAGAAGAGTCACAAATAGTGCCCTGGGGCAGTCCATTACCATCTCAGTAGCTGAGATGTGTTAAAATGACAAAACTCTCTTGTAAGCATTTTTATACAATGATCACTGCTTTTACAAAATATTTTTAAGGTGATCTGTCAGTCATGATATGGTAAAGAAGAGCTATCAAATTTTCACGCCTATAGGGCACAACGACTTAAAGGGTGCTATCTCAGTTGCGGGTGCAACTTCTGTATTTAGTCCATGCAAAAAGCGCTCTTGCTCTATCGGCCAGCGTATCTTTTAAAAAATCGAGCAAAACTGAGTTTGAGTGTGCTTTATTGAATGTGCATTCACGTTAATATAATTCAAAGCATCCAAACACCTGCAAATCCTTCAGGCCCTCATCTTCTGAATCCGAAATAGAGTTTCGCTTAGTAGGCGAGTTCTCCATCCAACGTGGTGGCATTGCCAGCTTTGGCAAAAGCTCAAACTATAGTGATAGCTGACACTTTATTCCAGGCATCCACAAATCGTCGCGTAACTCATCCGACGCTGCCTCCCAGTCTTTATGTAACTAGGTTCATGAATAATTACTCTTCTGATGTAATTATCAATCACTGCAGGCAGACATCTTATTCAATTATTGACATTTAATTAAATAGATTGCATCATGGATAAGGACCTTAAGGGAAGATGTAGCAAAGCAACAAAACTTCCCCCTTGTCTTCACGTATCCTCTCGAAAAGTAATTCGCGTTAGGTTTTAAGGCCATAAATCAAAACAATTACAAGGTTGTTGATTAATTCAACATGCGTAAGCAAAAACAACATTTGTAACTATAATAACAATCAAGGTATTTTAACAATAACAGAACAGGAAACTAAAACCAACACTCATTTGGATTAAAACAATCACGCCTTCATTTGACCTAACAATCCTATAACAATTACATAAAGAAGCCCGAAGTGCGTCACGAGGTATGCACACTATACCAGTGTTATGGAAGTGGCAGTTATCCCGAGTCCTTGCTGCCTCCCGATCAACAGCCCTCAGAGCCCGATATTGGGTGAGATGTAGGATAAACAATCCTTGGATAAGAAGTCCACGTGAGAGTGGACCAGGCGGCTGTTTATGACCTCGAGCCGAACAATAGGAAGAATGATTTAACAAAGAAATGGATTACTACACATACATGTATAATAGTAATACAGAATAAACCCAACATTCACCCGTTTTATAATATGTCTGTTAATAATCATTTCTTAGTAATCACAAATGGAAATGTCGGGTGACTGCGATTTTATCCGCCTACTCCTTACTCACAAGGCTGGTCTGATAAAGAAAGAACATGATCATTTTCGTCCAATTTGTCCTCGGAATTACCGTACTCCTGGACTCCACTGCTTTCCCCGGTACGTTTCATAAGCAGAGATATACTTAGTGTAATTTAGAATTTGTAGTGGCAATTGCAGCAGTTATAAGTCGGCTTAGCAAGCAGCGTAAACAGGATAAGACAACACCCACACAATGTCAAGGTAATAGCAAAGATGGCTACAGAAAACGCAACAGATATGGCCAAATCCTTACATTTTCCAATGGTCTTATACCACCAGTCTGCAAAGCGGACAATTCTACTCCAGACTGCTTTTGCATATTGCGGTTTTAGGGTCTGCAGGCCACAAATGGCCCTGGTTAGGGACCCATCGGGTGTCGTGTTGTTCGGTATGAAGGTGCAACATTGTTTTCCAAACATTTTGCTCACGCCCCCTTGCTCCGCAAGGAGCTTCTCCACCGCTATGCGATACTGGAACGCCATCAGACTGGTAGCTGCCCATTGCTCCTTTATGGCCACGAATCCCTGTTCAGTATAATTTCCAAGTTTTTGGACATTGTAATGCAGGTAATTTATCCCATCCACATTTTTGTTTTGGGGACCGCCATCCTGCTGCGATCTGATAAGCCAGCTTATACTCATCTGGAACGCCCCGGGGGATGCCAATCGCATCAATGTATGTTGGATCTCCTTCCCTCCATGCCGCTCGACAATGTCGGGAGGGACCCTTCACCACACCAGATTTCTGAGCAGCCTATTGGATCTCCTCCACTGTAGATGGAAAAACAGACACCGGTAAGAGCAGTGAGACCAAAGCACCTAGTCCTGCCGCATTTCGGCAGGAGTCGTATAATTTATCTCCACCACACCACCACCATAGGTCAGAATGTGGTATCAGGGGTGCAGTTTGTTTTAGAACGCCGACACCCCACGTCTCATTTATCGCCCCCAGCTTCAGACCAAGCCCTGTTGGGTTTAAGCAGGTAAAATGATTAAACGGTGGAAAAATTGACTTCCCATTTACTCCGTAACAGGATAGACACTGTTTCAATATTTTTCTGTACAAGTAGGACGCGTTTTTCATTTGTAAAAATACTTTTCCCAAAGAATGGTGATTGAGGGAGTTTTTATATCCGATCGTATTTTCCCTTGTCTGGTAGTTTGTTCTAATCCTTTGTAAGACAGTTTAGTCTCAATTGAAACCCTTTCGCCAATGGAGACGTCAAACCCAATATAAAAGAGTTCCCTATAGTTTTATGGTATTGCTTGCTGAGCAATAATCTTTCCAATCAATATTTGTGTTTCCCGAATCTTATTGAGTCAGAAAGTTTATCTTACCCGTCCCCTCAATCTTTCAATTGATACCACCCTTTTACAAAAGCAGCTCCACAAAGTGCTTGCCCCTTTTCTTTACACTCCATTAACAGCACCCAATTATCCCCGTTTGGGAAATCTCTGTTTCAGAAATAAATTTCACAAGTTAATTGGTCAGTCCAAGCTTTCCAATCTTGACCAATTTCTGCAACATGGCTTTTCCCAATCTCCATTTTGGGCTGTTATGTACCATACATTTCCCACAATAGATTGATCCCTTGTATGGCAACCGGGACGTTGCCGAGTCCAAATATATATTTTCAATCTTGAATGCATGTCTGGAAATTTGATTTAGTAGGTAATGTTAATCAAATGTAAATGTTGCTCGCTTTACCCTCCCGTAAAAAGGTGTATCCTCAATTGAAACGCCTCCACCTTTCTCTCCAACTGGAGTAAACAACCCTACTGTGGAGAGGAATAGAATCACAATCATCATTAATCTCATTGCCCCAAAAGCAATAATTGTTTTCAACATGACTTTTTGTCTTTGTTTAGGGAGTTTTTCTCTTGAAACATTTCGATTTAGACAACCTTCCTACTGTGGGAAAGGTGCATCCATGTCCCCCTTTCAGCTATATGATAGCCGTTGGCGTGGTTAGCAACACTTGACATGGATCCTCCGACTTTGCGTTGCTCCAATGTTTCTTCTTTATGCTGCGTATCAGCCCCCAGTCTCCAGGAATCACCGTCACTTCGTCAGTTTCCTGTTGAATCTCCCTCTGATAACTTAAATTTGGTGCGTTTTTTTCTAAAGATTTCCTCACGTATTCGGCTAGATTTGCCTCATCATCCAATTCTCATTGTGTAGTGAATAATAGCAATTTGTAAAATATACCAAACAGGACTTCATATAAGGTCCGCCAATTGTGGATGGTAGGCGCAATAATTTTGCAACAAAATATGAAACTTAGTGCCAATTTCTTCAATTATTTTATTAACAAAGTGGGTGCCATTATCACTATACATAGTTTCTGGAATTACCTATCGTAGAATGATATCTTACTTAATTCAATAAAATCCAGATGTATCTTTTGAAATGGATATGTAGCTTTTGAGCATTGCCCGCGTTTTGGCCGTACAGCCCCATTGAGGTTATGCCTAGCATAAGTCAAACATGCTATGTATATAGATTTAAACCATAAGCTTTGTAGTGACGTTGTAGCAAGGCCACCACCCTCCTTGTCGAGACATAGGACTTCCCTTGACTCAAGCTAAGCATGCTAAGGTCCCAATTTGTTTTGTTTTTACCAATTTCTCCCGCCATTCCCAAGGCCTATTGGCGATTTCAGAAATCAATTCCAAATTCCCAAATTATTTTCCACCTTGATATTTTATTGATAGATTGTCTCGGTGGCCTGCCAATCAAAAAACACAAAAAGACAAACCATCATTCATGCTCACACTCATAAACAGAAGAATTTAGTGTTCAACCAGTCTAGCATCCATAATTTCCTTTTGTGGGAGTAAACTGGAGTACCCAGAGAAAATCCACAAATTCTTGAGGACGCCAGGAATACCCCACATTCCGGAAGGTCTGGATCCACTCCGCATTCATTAGTAGATCTTTGAACCATAAGGTTGATGCGCTAATCATCAGTCCTTTAATACACACACCCCCACTCTAGCATTTTAACCGTTTGTAAAAAAAAAAATTACCTTCATGTTTCACATCAAGTTATACCCTTTTTAATGCTACCAGTTTAGCTGTTTGTTCCCAGAATTGAGGTGGCAATAGTTTCACCTCTAAGGTTTTTCTTTTCTTTAATTCGCACTCAAATTCAATTCACAGCCGTCATGACCTAATGGCCCCCTATCAGTTTTTTGGAAAATCCCAATTCCCTCTAATAGCATGCCAATAACCTTTTAACGCGGCCATTCAAATTTGTTTCAACTTCATCCTGGTGATAAGATAATGTCCCCCATTTGAAAGACAAATTCCTCCACGCCAATTTTATGCGACATGACGCCGTCTACGGCCTTTATCACGTCGTCTTGAGTCCAAATTATACGAACCAAAATAAAAGGGGACTGCTCACTCCCCACATTAGGGTTGGCAACCTCGATCACCGTCAAATTTTCCCATCCCATTTTATTCATAGACCACCCATCTATCTAAATCGTCACTTGTTTCAAAACATGAAAGGCCCCACTAGAATTTGGGCATCCAGCGCAAAATAGAGCCTATTTACACATTTGTCTCGAATTTGTTTTAGATATGGGTTCCCCAATTCCCCAAATATTCCAGAATTCATGCACCAATACATCCTGTCAAAACCCAAAGCGACTACCATAATCTATTTCTTAGCCAGATTTTATCGTAATACAGAATAAACCCAACAGTTTGTCATCGGACATCCATCGTTCCCAAATCGTTTGTCTTATACCAGTGGAACCTCAGCGTTGTCTTTTTTACTTGTGGAAGCTGATTTTCCTGCTTCCTTCTTTTGCGAACCATGACCTCTATATGTTGAGTTTCCTCGCTGTATCTCGATTTCCATGTTCCTCCAAATCAAATCAAAAGCCTTTATTGTCATCATACACAGTTGCATAAAACAAAATTGGTGGTGCTACTCCACAAAGTGCGTTTTCCAAGTAAAAGCTGTGAAAATGTGAAAATATAAAAAGTCACGTCCTGGCAAGGTAAATTCTAAAATATTGCACAATATAAGATATTGACAATAATATTTATGATATATATAAGATATAACAGCAGAATGCCAAATTATGAGTCCAAAATTATCACTTATTTGGGTCTTTTGCCGAGAAAACGCACCTTATGGAGAAGCACTACCAATTTGGTCATACGTAGTTCTGGGTATGATGACAATTACGCTTTTTTTGTTGATGACGATGACGACAAAGTCTATGTTCAATTATTATATTGCACATTGTTATTGCACAAAAGGGATTGTCTATCGTGCCAATGCAAGTTCCATGTCCCGATGGCTGTGAGAAAAAAACTCCCTAAGTCTATTTGTCCATGCTTTGTGAAACCTGTAGCGTCTGCCAGAGGGCAGCAGCTGGAACAGGTTGTAGTATGCGTCCCTAACATTGTTTTGCTGAGGTGGGCTGGCAATTGTCATCCAGTGAGGGCAGAGAATAGCCGATGATCTTCTGGGCGGTGTTGATCACTGTCTGAATGGCTTTTCTGTCTGCTGCCGTGCTTCCAGCGAACCACACTGTAATGCAGTATGCCAGGATGTTCTCCACAGTGGCTCTATAGAAGGTTACCAGAAGCTTAATGTTCAAGTTGTTTCTCCATTGTAAACCTGAGTACTCATTTCTGGGCCTTCTTCACCACAGCCGTGGTTTTGGTGGACCAGGAGAGCTTGTCCGTGATGTGGACGCCAGGAGTATCAAAAACTGGACCCTGTCTACACATACTCCATTTATGAGGAGTGGGGCAAGACCTGTGCTGCATTTTTGAAAGTCCAGGATTGTTTCTTAAGTTTTCGTGGTGTTCAGTGTGACATTGTTAACCGAGCACCACAAAGACAGTTTGTTAACCTCATCTCTGTAGGCCGATTCATCCCCTCCTGAGATGTGTCCGACCACAGTGGTGTCATCGGCAAATTTGATGATGGAGTTAGACTGGTGGGTTGGTGTACAGTTGTGTGAACAGGGAGTACAGAATAGGACTCAGTACACAGCCTTGAGGGGAGCCAGTGCTCAGTGTAATGGAGGAAGAGAGATGACCAAGTCTAACAGTTTGTAGTCGGTTGGTTAAGAAGTTCTCTATCCAGCAGCAAATGGAAGAGGGTAGTCCAAAGGGGGAGAGTTTGTCAATCAGAATGTCCGGTTTTATGCTGTTAAAGGCTGAGCTATAGTCAATGAAAAGCATCCTCACGTAATTCCCACTGTGTTCCAGGTGGCTCAGTGCTGTATGTAGAGCAATGACGATAGCTTCCTCAGTGGACCTGTTTTCTCTATAAGCAAACTGGTGAGGGTCAACTGAGGGAGGGATTGTATTCTGATATGACAGTCGACCAACTTTTCAAAGCACTTCATGATCACAGGCGTGAGTGCAACAGGCATATAATCATTCAAGCTGTCAATGGTTGGCTTTTTGGGGACAGGAATAATGGTGGCAGATTTCAGGCAGGATGGTATGATGGATTGTTACTCCGTCAGGGCCAGCAGCCTTCCTGGTGTTCACAGACCGCTTTACCAGTCTCACTTCCTGTTCCTGAAACTTCAGTGTATTGCTGCAGGGTGGTGGTGGGGGTGTTGAGCCTGGGTCTGATTTGTCAGTCTCAAAGTGGGCAATAAAACGGTTCAGTTCCTCCGCTAGTGAGGCATGTGCGTTAACAGACATATTATTGTTATTGTAGTTGGTAATATGTTGTATTCCCTGCCACATTTTCTTTGGGTTATTTTCTGTCAAGGGCTCCTCAATTTTCTTAGTATATGCTGCCTTGGCCTTTTTAATGCCTCCTTTCAGCTCTGCTCTGGCAGCTCTATATTTTATCTTGTCAGAGGGAGGTGTTACGGCATTTGATGAGTGCCTGTGTGTCATTGGTCATCCTGGGTCTTAGGAAAAAACGGTATCTGTTTATTTATAGTGATGTTATCAATGCAGTTTTTGATTTAGGGAAAGTACAGTGTCTGTGTAGTCCTGGACGTTGTCGTGCTCGAAAAGTTCCCAGTTGGTGTGGGAAAAACAGTCCTGCAGCTGAGAAAGGGCCAAGTTCTTATCTTTATTTGTGGCCTTGTTAGTCTCCGGAGTGGAGTGTATGCGGGGATGATGGATTGGCAGAGATTATCTTATCCAGCCAGGTGAGGGAGGGAAGTGGCTTTATAGGCATGTTTGATATAAGAATTAACATGGTCAAGAGTTTTGTCTCCTCTTGTGTGATACTTTATCTATTGAATAAACTTAGGCAGAACAGTCTTTAAACATGCTTTGTTGAAGTCACCAGCGACAATAAAGACTCCATCGGCGTGGTCAAGCTGCTGTTTGTTTACAGCCGATTGCAGGAGGTTAAGTGCCGTGTTAACGTTCGCATCCGGAGGTATGTAGATCGCCGTTGCTATAATGAGCATTAGCTGCCTAGGTAAATAGAGGGGTGTACGCTGTATTGCCAATAGTGTTGACGATCCAACGGTCACAACACCATTCACCGTGTATAAACACGCAAATGCCCCCTACTTTGCTTTTACCTGTCAATTCATTTGAACGTTCATTTCAAAATAGCATTTGGCTAGCTAACAATGACGCAGCATCAGGGATTTGCGGGTGTAGCCACGTTTCCGTGATGAGAATAATGTTACAGTTCCTAACAAAGCTTTTGGTAGCAATCTGAAGTTCCAACTCACCCATTTTGTGGGTGATGGATCTGGCGTTGGTCATAAAGATACTCAGAAGCGGTGCTGGGTGTGGTTGTTGTCTTAGCTTAGCAGCGAGGCCCGCCCGGCATCGCTTTTGCTTTCTCTCTCTTCGCTGCCTCCTACATGCTCTGAGTTGGCTCGGGGGTTTCGTAGGTCCGTTGGTAGTCTGTTGTGAATTTGGATATATCGCGTCTAGGTCCGAGAGTAATTAAATCCTGGCGACTGTAGAATCACTGACGACACCAAACTCGAGAGCATAGAGCCGCTATGTTCGTGCGCGCCGCCATCTTGGATCTGAAATGAATACCAGAAGTTTAAGATTTTGTGGCAGCCATAATGCTTCTAATGTCAACATATCTCAATTCTTATGATGGTTTAAATTACTCCAATAGTTATCACTTTTGAACAATAAAGTAAACTGAAGAAATTGGAATTCCGTTTTATTTAAAAATCAAGGCTACTCGCGTCTAGCCAATTCGAGCACGTTTAACTACGTAGGTTTAGCCAGCAGTGCCCTAGGTAAGATGGCCGCGCCCCAACCTAGGTAAGACTGCCCATGCCCTGAGCAAGCAGTGATAGGAACGTGAGTTTTTTTTTTTTTACATTTTGATGCAAGATACGTACCATATTTTCACCCCTATAAAACACACCGTGTGATACGGCGCAATCTCATTTGCGGGTATATTTTCTGTTTTTTTTTCAATACATTGACGCCTCGTCCGATAAGGCGCTAGCACTACATTTGGCTTGCATATTTTATGCTAGCCACTAGTATACCTTTGTTACACTATCCGCTAGTGTATGTAATACTACCTGCTAGCGTTTTTTTAGGCTAGATACTAGCGTGTTTTTGTTTAAGGCAGCACGTGCAAAACTAAGTTTGATAAGGCTTTATTGAGGTAAATAGTATACTCTGATACAAAGAGTTCGGCGTTTAACATGCTAGGCTCCACTGTCAGTCAGAGTGGGAAATCTTTTTGTATCCATAAATTTCTCAGACCTGCCATTTCTTGCTCTTCTTGACGTTTTCTACAATTTAAATAGAATCCTGAGACTACCACGGATCAGGTGTATTTACACCAGGGGTCTCAAACTCAATTTACCTGGGGGCCGCCAGAGGCAGAGTCTGGGTGAGACAGGGCCGCATCAGGATTTCCACAAGAAAAGCGCTGATAAACATTCCAATGTTAACAAATATATTTATTTTTGAACAAAAAAATAATGAATTAAATAAATTAACTTAAAGACGAATAACGAAAAAATCAATCATTAATACAGAAATAAAATCATAATGAGCATACAGTAGATATACAGTGGCTGGCTAAGTGGAGAAAACTAATTATTTAAATTCCGTTTCAAATGTTTGTGTTAACAGCTCTTAACCTTTAACTTTCTGAACTTGAATGGAACATTGAACATGAAGCGCTTCTTCTCACATAGCTGAGTCACATTTGGCTTGAGGGAGGAAGCAGTGGAGACCCTCAATAGAGCTTGAAGATGCTCATCAGTAAGTCTGGACTTATTGAAGTTCAAGGTGGAGAAGAGTTTCTCACACAAGTATGTGCTCCCAAAAAGGCACATGGTCTGCTTGAACATTCGGGAAAGTTCAGGGAAGCTGGAGGTCAACTCTCTCAAAATTTGCCCAAGCTTGTCTGCTTCTCCAGTCACCTCCCTGAACTTGGCTTTGAGTGCAAAGTTGCACTGCAGGTCAATGAGCTCCATTTGAAGCTCAGGAAGGGCATCTTGCACATCAAAGGAGAAGGGGTCGGCAAAAATATGAAATGTGGCTTTGTGTGTTTTAAAGTCTGCAAATCTGTAATCAAATTCCTCCTACAGCTTCAAAATGGCCTCAACATATTTCTCACCACTGAATGGTGTGCCTGCATCCACAAGAGCCTTGCATGCTGGGAAATGGCAAAGGTTTGCCTGAGAGAGCTGGGCTTTCCATAACACAAGTCTAGTGCAGAATGCTCCCACATTGTCATAGGCAGCACTGACAAGTTGCCCCTGGCCTAGTAGCTTCTTGTTCAGTACATTAAGCTCATATGTGATATCAACAAGTAAAGCTAAGCCATTTGGGATCACTTAGCACAGGAACAGCATCCCTGTCTATCTCCATGAAGTCTTTTACTTCTGCTCTCAACTCAAAAAATATCTTCAAGACGTTTTCCCTTGCTGAGCCAACATACCTCAGTAAAGTAGAGCACATTCCAATCTCTGACTCCATTTCCTCTTAAAAAGCATGGAACCTTCTGTGCTTTAAGCCCCTGGATCTGATTTGGTTGATGCATTTCACAACGACAGACATCACATTGTCAAACTTCAGGCATCTACTGCAAAGGACTTGCTGATGGATAATGCAGTGCAGAGCTATTGCCTCCTCCAGACCCTCCTCTTCCAGTTTTTTGTGCTCCCAGTCCATTCTTCCTCCTCATCATTGATGGGGCTCCATCAGTTGTTATTCCAACAAAGCTCTTCCATGGCAAACCGGTATTCTCAATGGCATCATAAAGCTGGTAAAACAATTCCTTAGCGGTGGTCTGGCCATGCATTGTAATTACTGTGCGCAACTTCTCCATCACTTCAAAATTGGCATCAACACCACGGATGTATATTGCGAGCTGGGCAGTGTCTTTGATGTCTGTGGTCTCATCAAGTGCCACTGAATATATACTGAAACATTGCGCTTTCTCACACAGTTGATCATAAAAGTCAATTGACGGTTCAGAAATGCGCTCTACCACGGTGTTGGCAGAAAGGCTGATGTGGTTGAACTGACTTTTCTTTTCTGGACAGACAATATGTGCAGCCTGTAATATGCACTTTTTGATGAATTCACCTTCTGTGAATCGCTTTCCTGCTTTAGCAATCAGCCCACAAACAGCGTAGCTAGCTTCGACTGCTGCATTACTTTCTTTGGTAGCCTTCTTGAAGAAATCCTGTTGCCTCAGAAGACATGTTTTAAGATTCGCAACCTGGTTGGCCTGGTATTTTTCGTACTCAGCATGTCTCGTAGTATAATGACGTTTCAAATTGTATGCCTTGTGCACCGCAACTTTTTCAGTGCAAATGAGACACGTTGGGGTGCCCCTGTGCTCAAAAAAGAAAAATTGCACTCCCCACTATTCTTGAAACTGTCTGTGCTCATCACTGACTCTTCTCTTCACGGCAGGCTTTGAAACAGACATCTCTGGGGCTGTAATGTGTGTTTTCACTTGGAATGAGTTGATTGAACTTTTAACTTTCAGATGCGGGTCTGTGGCGCATGCGCACCTTCGCTCTTCGATCGTATTGGATTACGGCAGCTCTCCGGATTTCTCAATTGTAATCATTACGCACTTACTGTTAAGTTTCAGTTTCACTCGCGGAGATGGCTGCAGACACAGACACAAGCTGGATTGAGACCCCTGATTTACACGGAGACATTATACACAGGTTGATTCTATTCACCACCAGTCAACATTGATTGGATCTTTCAGAGATCTTCACTGAACTTCTGGAGTGGGTTTGCTGTACTGAAATTAAATGGGCCACATAATATTGCATGGGCACTTTTCTAGAGTAAAAGATTTACAATGTAAAAGAGCATTAATATCAAAATATCGCTCGCTCCCGGCAGATCTATTGGCGTGTGTGTATATGCTTTCACTCGCTCGCTCCCAGCAGAGCATAGCAGATAGTTTACTGTTGAAAGCAATCAACCAGGAAATCTCTCACTCTCAAAATTATCATCATGAGAGAAAGAGCATGTGCACACACACTGTTACGACTCCCCCTGGGGTATGATATACCAGGGAGTCGCAACTATCACAGCAGACAGGTTAGGTCAATGATGAGTTCGGACAAACACTGCAAGTAGCCTTAGTTATATTTTATTTACAATAAAGTCATTAAAACAGACTACGGGATAACATAGGGGAAGCACAAGATATTAAAGTGGCACCCTCAAATAAACACGGTAAAACTCCCTCCCAGACAGGTGTCCAAATGAACACCCACAAAATACAGGAAATAAGACCGAAGAATGCCACTGTTAAACTGATGTAATATAATCTAGACAGGGGAATAACTGTGTCTAAATGCACAAACTATATGTATGCCTGCAAAAGCAGCTGTGTTGGCCTGGGCAGGGCTTTGTCACAGGGGTGGAGCCACAGCTGCAAGTACCTGAAAAGAAAATAAAGCACACACCTCCTACATAGTGTGTGTCCAGGCTGCCAGCCGTAACACACACCAATAGATCTGCCGGGAGCGAGCGATATTTTGATATTAATTCCCTTTTGTACTGTCCATGCAATTGCAAACTCACTCTTTCTCTCATGATGATAATTTTGGTTGCTCGCTTTCAACAGTAAACTTTCTGTCTCGCTCCCTCTCTCTCCCTCTCAAAAGAGGGAGCGAACCCGGCGACTACAAGACCGGCGACCAAAAGACCGGCGACCAAAAGACCGGGCAACCAAACATCCCGGCGGCCAAAAGGCCGGCGACCAAACGTCCGAGCACCAATTTTAGAGTGTCCAACTTTAGTGTCCAATTTTAGAGTGGCCTACAATGCATCTTTTTGGGATGTGGGAGGAAAATGTAGTACTCAGAGAAAACCCACGCAGGCCCAGGGAGAATGCAAATTCAATACAAGTGGACTGACCCGGACTTGAACCCAGGACCCCAGAGCTGTGAGGCTGACGCGCAAACCACTCATCCGCCTGGCCGCCCATTCATGGATATTAATCATTACATTTTATTATTACTAAATCATTTATGTGTAGTAGACCTGCACCTGCTGTGGCAGGTGTGATACTGGTGTGTGCCCATAGTGAGCAATGATGATGTTGCTCACATTGGTACTCAGTGTGCAGAGGAAGGTTGTCTTTCTGCCCAGACAAACTAAAAATTAGAGGGAACATTGAAAGACAGGCATATTAACTTATGATATTGACCTTAATTATATGTATTTGATTCATACATTATCTCAGAAATATCGCAAGATGGTTATTCTTAAGATTTTACCTTCAAAGTAACACATTTATGCTCCCCATTAAAACCATAAATATGGAGGTAAAAATTCAGAATCAGGGGGCTGTTTATACGTGAGAATTTGTAAAATTCAACAATTTTTAGGCAATTTTAGGGGTCCGTCTTATACGCACAGACGGCTAATATGCGAGTAATTACGGCAATTAAATTCGAGAAACATGGCAGCACTCCTCTTTAAGTGGCACAATACGGTATCAACCGGCAGAAGGAATGGAAACGGAATAGTAGTGTCTGTTAGTCACTGGCACTCACTTACTAAATCCACAACGGGCGGCCAATGAGAAGCCAACTTACAAAATGGTCAATGTGTACATTGGTAAATAGGCTTTTATATCCTCATTTGTAATCATTCTTATTTAAATCTCACTAAATATGCCCTTATTTCACATAACTGTCTTATTCCTCCCTAGGTACAGAGCCCCAGAGCTCCTCTTAGGAACTAAGACCCAGACTACATCGCTGGATATGTGGTGAGATTCAACGCAGAATGATATTAGACTAGCTCGCAAGCTTACACCATTTACTTTTTTCTTTGCATATCCAAACAGTGGAATAATTCTGCATTACCGAATAATTTAATGTCATTGGACCATAGGGCTGTAGGATGCATCCTGGCTGAGCTTTTGGCACATAAACCTCTTCTGCCAGGAACATCTGAGATCCAGCAGCTTGATCTTATAGTTCAATTGTTGGGGACACCGAATGAAAACATCTGGCCGGTGAGAGAATCCATTTCCGTGAAGGTCCCCTCATTTTTTTTTCCACTGACCACTTTTAAAATGTCATATTTTTTCAGCTTTTATTTTGATGTTGACCCTTACAAGCAAATGCTTTGACTGCTGTTGGTGATTTGACCCAAAAGAGGATAACCATTTTTGTTTTCATACTGTTTGGCCTTATTTCTTTTCACATTTTAAATTTAATTGTCCAAGTCTAAAAGGTTGTGTAGGCTATCAGTCATGAGAGAAAATGTGTCAAGAACAAATTTTGCTCCACATTCAGGGTAATCAACTACAAACTGCAGTATTGGCATGTATACAAGAGACCCCAAAAAAGCCTAATTGTCATCATACCCAGCTGCGTATGACAAAACTGGTAGTGCTTCTCCATAAGCTGTTTCCCGGCAAAAGACCCAAAATAAGTGATAATTTCAGACTCATAATTTGGCATTCTGCCGTAATGTATACATCGCATCACCTCACGAGCGGATCACTTACCTCTCACTGTTTCTCACAGTCAGCCAATAGGAGGCAGATTACCGCCCAACGTCTTTTCATGTTAACTCACGAGTAGTAGTTGGTACACAGAAGAGATTGGGTTCGGGAGGGGTGGGGATTGGGTAAAATAGGGATTGGTATTCCTCTATGAAAAGGATTACGCGTGCACTGCTGCAGTTTGTTGAGTATTTTAACGAGTGTCCATACGCAAAGTGGGGCATTAAAAAAAACGGATAAAATATAATTAAAGACAGGACATACCTTTCTTTGCTCCAAATGATTTCATTATTTGAATGGATTCATGACATTTGGTGTCATTGTGTATTGACATGGTATAGATAAGATATATGGCATACCTATAGATGTAAAACTCGATTTTTTGCAGTTTGTAAAAGAATGAATGGACATAAATCAAAGAATAACAGAGCCAATCACAGCATAAATACAACCTAGATATTATCGCCATCCATAGGATTATTGTGCCTCTGTAAGGCCGGCATCTGGGCTCCGGGTCCCTTTTCTTCGATCACCCGCTGATGATCAGGACAGTGTCCGTTAGAGGGACCCCAGGTCAGAAAAGTCGCCCCTCGTTGTCTTGGGACGCTGCTTTAGCATGCCACATGCTGGAGTTGGGCGCTCGCTCCACCTCTTCCCATCGTCAGCCTCCTGGTCGGATCCGCTTTGTTTAGACTCCCAGGAGTAAAGTTTATTAGCAAAGGAAAAAAATCACTTTCATATTGATCATAGGCTCGGACATCAATGCTCTCACCTGTAGGTTGTGTAATAAATGGATATTTGTCATACACATGCAACACAATCATACACTCACGAATGGACACAGTCACATGGACTCCCCTGAAATGTCTACCATTCTTTTGAATAGGTTGTCATCCTTCTGTACCCAGGTGCATAGCCGAAGTCCAGCCATTTAAAAGAGTCTTCACTAGATGTGGGCTCAGGCGCTGGGTCCTTCGGCATACTGACTGCAAAGCTTGAAAAACCAATGAATACAATAAATGTTAGGTTTGTTAATAGAGAAAATAAGCTAGCGTCGTTGAATGTCACTAAATCAAGATCTAACGCAGACCGCGGATCAATCCGGATAGTGGAAATAGTAGTAGAAATACAGTTCAAAAGAAAGCAGTGGTCACAGAAAAAAAAAAAACACTCCTCTCCTCTGCCTAAAACTTCCGTTAAGGGAGGGGTGCGTTGCCCCGCTCCCTCTCTTTGCTTGGCTCCTCGGCAGTCATATCGCGCACTGACACACACTCACTATCCCAGACGTGCGCGCATAGCACTTACACACACGGAAACCTAAACTTTTTTATGATATTCAATAATACGCATATAATTAATTGGTCTGTTCTCATTAAGACTGTTGTGACTTATTTCAAATACAAGCTGGTTTGAATGCTCATAGGTGTGTCCAACCAAATGTCAAATAGAAATATTGACTCGAAATCACGGTTTCTTTTTAGTCACAATCAGAATTGATACTACGTTTCCTCCTGATGTGTATTCGGAGAACGTGACCTTCAATTCTACCGAGGTGCTCAACCTGAAATAATGTTCAAACAGACGTTACAATTAATCAACAGTCTATGGCTTCAACTAACCATTTAAAATTTTTCATTAGCTTCCGGAACAAAGTGATTCCCACGGGACAAATGGCTCGGGATAACGGCGACAGGTGAAAAACTGCCTTAAAAGCTCTTTTCCTTTTTCCAATGAGATTCCAATCAGCTGTTTACCAGCAAGACTCGAGCCATTTTATTTTTATTTTTTTATAAAACCCTACTCTTTTTCTTTGCCTTAGTGTGAGTCGGTCCTTGCCTCATGTCTTCTTCAACACAGGTCCTTTTAGAACAACATCATCAACAACAGCCACCCACACACACACCGTAAGGCCAATGAAATGGTAAAAAATCGTACCTTTTTAAAGCCGTTGACCCGCAATACGGTGTGCGTGCGGAGCAGCCAGCATTTAACGCTTCTCCCCGCTGCTCCGTTACGTGATTCCAATTATTGAGGTTCGAACAGACTGCCCGCTCAGGCAGGTAAGGTCTCATTCCACAATAGTTACAATATGTAAATAAAACTATGTTAGGGACACTCAAAACTCAAGAAGCGTGACGTGACAAAACATGGTCGAAGTCACACAAATCAGAAACTCACCTACAGCTGCAGCTGACAGGCTCATATCTTGATTCACTAACTACTTTGACATCGAAACTTGCTGCTTCCAATTGCCTTACTCACGGCCACAAGATTAAAAATTGCTGGAAAAATGGGCTGAAAAATTTGGTCGGACGCTCATTCTGCTCGCTACTCCATTTGGAGCTGGCCTGGAAGTTGGCCGCCCGGAAATGCCGTTTTCAGGACGGGCTGGCGAATCGGCCAGTGAGGTATTGGGAAATAGGCAAAAAGCAAATCCAGCATAACATTTTAAAAAGAAAACATTCCTGACATACATTAAGTGTATTGTAGCGATGCTTATGTGAGGCGGTGTGATGCTTTCGCAGGTGCAAGAGCTCTTGTGCACTACAGCGCTACCATGAGTGCAAATGGGCATGAGGCTATCCTGTTGCAATCCCTGGATGTTTCAGTGGTCTGAAACTAAAGCGGAGTTATTTTGCCATGTTCTCTACCTGTAGATTAAGAATGCCACACTAAATATAAAGCAAGAAGGTGGAAATATGTTGTGGAGCTGTTTTGGTTAAAAAAGACCTGGATCTCATAGAGGAAAAAAAAACCTTACATGGAGATGTTAAGGCAACACCCTAATATATCGGTCGTTGCCAAAATGGACATTGATCATAAGCATTTTCCAAAAATGGTTAAAAAAAAGTGTCTCGAGGATAATAAAGTCAATTTCTTGACATTGCCATCACAAAGCTCATCTGATTTCCATTAATAAATTGTGGCAAGATCCAAAATGGCCTATGCGAACAGTTCTCTCAGGAGGATTGGATCAGAATTCCAGCAGAATACTGTGCGAAAAATGGAAATGTATTTCAGTGAGAGCCATATAATATATTTTAAAATGTTACATCAACTAAATGTCAATATAATAAGCCTCTGAATGTATTCTTTTAAATAATGTCGTTATAACACTCACCATTAATGTGACTTCTGGTGCTGCATGGGTTTGCTAATGTCTTTGTAGTCGGGTTGGTACTTGGTGAGGTTAAGCATCATGCAAGCGTTGAGGTTTTCATCCTTTAAACGTGATCGTAGGTGTGACTTGATGTTTTTAAGATGTGAGAATGACTGCTCACATGCATACGTAGATCCGAACATGGTCAATACAGCAATACTCACACGCTGCAGTGTGTGGTATGTGAAAGAGAGCGCGTTCCAAGTTTTGAAAATCAGCTGGTCTTCGGGTTGGAGTTTTTTCATTTCTGTCTACGTGTGCTTGTTCGCCAACTCCGCTTTCTGTTGTGTGATTCTTTCCAAATCTTCATTCAGTGACTTGAACTTATTCACCCACATGTCTGAGGCCTTCATGTCAGCCACTTCTGCTTCAAAATCTCTGACGGAGACACCAGGGATTGAATTCAGGTCGGCTATGTTCAGTGAACACTCGTTTTGGAGGGGTGATGAACTCAAAAAGACGAGTGTGCTCACGAAATTCTCCAAAGCATGCTTTGAAGGACTGTAGGAGACTGGATGTGCAGCCAGCTAGCTGGTGGACATCAAGGTTTTGAAATGGCTCACTTGCTGTGCATGCATCTTTAAATTGGCTCAGTTTTTCAAAAGGTTGTAAACGACCTGTTTCAAGATCCGTGATGAAAAGCTCCAGCTTGTTTTCAAAAGCAAATGCAGCTTGTTAAAGGGATAGCACTGTATTTCCAATGCCTTGCAGTTTCACGTTGAGCTGGTTCACATGTTCAGCCAGAGCTACGAGATAGTAAAACTTGAGGAGCCACTCGGTGCTCAGAATGCCCGACGCCTTTCATTTCAAGGAAAGTCTGGATTTCGTTCAGGCAAGCCGCAAGCCTCTTGACCACCAATGCACATTGCTGTGCAAAAGCAGACCAGGATAGTTATTTACAACTTCATCCAGCAGTGTTTTAAACTGGCGATCATTTAAGGCTCGGGCAACCATAAAGTTGATCACACGAATGACCAGCGACATCACTTCGCCAAACTGCCTGTCACACATCTGAGCACAAAGTGCCTCCTGGTGTATGATGCAATGGAAATGATGTAATTTTGTCATTGCAAATTAGACACACCGCAGAACCCGCTCTCTCCACAGAGGCGAATTCTTCGGTCCATTCATCCTAAAATGTACGATACTCGTCGTCTTTTTTTTCTTTTCGCCATCTTCTTCGTCGAAGGGTTAGCTTTGAGCTAATTACTGAGCAGAGGGACTAATTCAAAAGGGGGCGTTTACCTGTTTTACCCAGCAACGGCAAACGTAGGGCAGTATCATCCAATTAAAATAATGGACAATTGGCCCTGCAGCCCTGAACAGGACATACACAGTGAAAAACCGATGAATGGATTAAAACAAGTGAGAATATTTTGTTTTATCTGCGAGCCATATGCAATCATCAAAGTACCATTCCTTTGAACTGCATTGTTCAAATGAATGCTAAATAATACAAATGAAACCTTTGACCTCAAAATAATTACATATTTTATTTTCTTTCTGGTTAGCAAGGCAAATTTAAATCATTTCTTCAACCCTCAATGACCTGAAACAAGAGTTTGTTCTGAATTGTTTTCAGACAGTGGGATAAAAAAAATGAAATGCGAGCTGATAAATTATGTGTTGTGTTTTACGCAGGGTTTTTCTGATCTTCCCCTTATCGAGCAGTACACTCTGAGGAAGCAGCCCTACAACAACCTGAAGAATAAATTCACGTGGTTGTCTGAAGCTGGACACAGACTGCTTAACCTGCTTTTCATGTACAATCCACAGTGCAGGTACACACCACACAGTATGCAAGCTCAGAAAACATGCAAATTGTCAAGAGTATTTTACTCTTAGTAACTTCTGCATCATTATCCAAGCACTGTGTATTATAGGGCAACAGGTAATGTTTCCTTAGATATTAATAACATTGTCAACGTGCACATGTTGCCTGTAGATATTACTAAAACCCAAGTCCATTATGGAATATTCTAGTGAACATGTGGAAATTATTATAAGATATCCCAAATTCTAAAACACACAATGTGAGGAAATATCACTACATGTACAATTGGAGCTGGGCGATAAAACAATAATAATTTTTGCCAACAAAAATAATTGCTCGCTCTCGCTCATTCTTTATTTTTTCTCTTTCTTTCCTTTGTTTCTCATTTCTCTTTTTTTCTCCGATAATTCAATCATTTTAAACTGCAATTACACCACTCGACCGCCACAAAGAACGGGGGCGCTGATGACACATTTATGTTCGTGTTTTTAGCATGGTTAGCAGTAGAGGAGCTAACACGGAGCATGAATGCAAAAGGACAATAACAGCCAAAATGAGCTATTATGAGATGGCCAACACCGAGCCCACGCAGGAAAAGATCTAAGTGAATTCTCCCCTTTTCTTTTCTTTCTTTCTTTTACGCTCGTTTGCTCTCTCTCTTTCGCTCTCTTGCTCTCTCCCTTTCGCTTGCTGTCACGCTTGCTCGCCCGCTCTTGCCTGCTATCTCTTTCTCTTTTCTCTCTCTCGCCCTCTCTTTTCTCTCTTTCTCTTTTATCTCTCTCTTTCTTTCTCTCTCGCTCCCTCTCACTCCCGCGCTCGCTTTTGCCTTCCCGCTCTCGCCCTCCCGCTCTCGCTCTCCCGCGCGCGCCCTCCCGCGCTCGCTCTCGCCCTCCCGCGCATGCTCTCGCCCTGCCGCGCTCACTCTCGCTCTCGCAGTCGCACTCGCTCTTGCACTCGCTCTTCCACCCGCTCTTGCACTCGCACTCGCTCTCTCGCTCTCGCAGTCGCACTCGGTCTTTCTCGCCCTTCCGTGCTTGCTCTCGCCCTCCCGCACTCGCTCTCTCGCACTCGGTCTTTCTCGCCCTTCCGTGCTTGCTCTCGCCCTCCCGCACTCGCTCTTGCACTCGCAGTCGCACACGCTTTTGCACTCGCTCTCGCACTTGCTCTCGCAGACGCTCTCGCACTCGCTCTTTCTCACTCTCACGCACTCGCTCTTGCACTCGCTCTAGCATTCGCTCTCTTGCACTTGCTCTCTCGCAATCGCTCTCTCGCTATTGCTCTCTCGCACTCGCTCTTTCTCGCCCATCCGGGGCTCTCTCGTACTTGCGCAATCCTTGGTGTGAGCTGAGAAAAAGTGAAGAAAAAAAAACATTTAGTCACAAATTATGTGACTTTCTACTCAAATAAATACGATATATTGGGAAATCTTTAAGGAAACGCATCACATTTAGGTTAGCAGAAGGAGATTGTGCTATCTAAAAGGTAACGGACCAACAGTAGTGCCAGGAGACTGGATGCTCATCTGGAGCACCAAGAAGAAACACTGGCACGACCCAAAGTGGGAAGGTCCATTCCAAGTGTTCCTGACCAACCAGAAGACCTGAAAATAGCCAAGAGGGGGATCTGGATCCACTTTTCATACTGTAAGAATGTTATCTTAGTTGAAACGTTTGAGGAGAAAGGTGAGGGAAAAATTAGCTTTTTTCTTTCCACGACAACGCTCTGGTAACCAAAACAAACAAATTTAAATTCACTTGGATTAATATATACAGACACTCAAACATACGTTTAATGTAACTTAACACAAAACTGAATTCTAATTAGTTGTTTGCCACGCCTCTACCCTCACGTTCGCTATCGATGGACTGTTTGCTGTTGTACTATGTATTCCCTTCAAAATATTCTGAAAATGATGCACACAAATGTCCTCACAATAGGATAACGCACGACCACTTGCCAACGAGAAGTAGTCATGTAGAATTAGCAATCGCTCCGCTACTCATTAGAACAAAAGTGCCTCTGGCCCACAACTCCCCGCTTGTAATATCTCTGGTCGCAACCGCTTTGAACGGCGACTATGAGAGAGAGTTGCGACCAGAAATATTAAAACAAAGGAATTGCGAGCCAGTATACCGCTGATGTTCTTATGAGCAGCGAACGAGAAGTAATATAATAATCCTCGTATTTGATAATAATAACAGGAAATGCAACAGCTGAGCTTACTATTGATTGTGGGCATTGAAGTTTTATTCTGAGAAAGAGTGCAATTGCCTATCGGCGTTGTGTGCACAAGTATACTTCATTACCCAGAAAGCCCTCTTTTTGCCCGTGCATGCGCGTTTCTTGATCGAAACACATCTGTAATTGTGTCGCGAGAAAATAATTGATCGAAATTTCCGTCGTAAGACGAGCATGTCGTATGACGAGCCGTCGCATCACGAGGTACGGCTGTATTGCCCTGGGGTTTATGTGGAGCACAGATCAAACAATCCCATCAAAAGGATTTTATCAGACTTAAATCATGATCAACCCACTGAATTAACATCTAGAAACCTTAAAAAAATCATAACAACATTCCACTAGATGCAAATCAATACATTGCCTGGACACACTCCACAGTCCTAAACATAGTATAACCCAGCAAACACAACACTTTGTGTGGGTTTATCTGCTGTTATGACAATGCTCTTCCGTTATACATTTCACTCCTTTGTCTAGTAATTTTTCATACTTTTCCCATAACGCACAGACTTGGGCAGATAAAGGAGAAAACAATAGTGAGTGGGGAAAAAACTACTGACCAAGTTTTATAGGAACAAATCACACTACATACAAAATAGATGACAGCCATGAGAACATTGGGAGACAGAAAAAAAGGACAGAAAAAAATCAAGACATACAACTGTCACACCCAAGTTTGACTGCACTTATAACCAACAAGCAGGGGGGGCTCGGCTTTACCGGGCCCCCCTGCTTGTATAGAACCAAAAGACAGTTGTGCTATTAAAATTCTCTGTTGAAAAATGGGTTAAATATGAAAAGAACATTTCAGTTACACACAGCACAGCAAACGTGTATACAGACGCTCCCCTACTTATGAACATTCAACTTACGAACAAATAGTACATACGAACATGTCTGCACATTGCGTTTATGTCGAAAAATGTTCACAAGTTTGATTTTGTATTGCGCGCCTTTTTCCAGAGTAGTGCTTCTTTTCGCCGCTAATACCAACTCCTGGTGCTATGAGAGCTCAGCTCACCCAGTTCGTTGCAGTGCGGAAGTGCGTGAACGTATCTCCAGTGCGCAAAGAACCTTTTTCATTATATTTCATCATATCTCGTGCATCCATTATTCAATATGGTTGGTGAAAAGCGAATGGCTTCTAGTGGGGGAGGTGCAAAGGAAGAGGCAAGCCATTTCATTTGAAACGAAAGTGGCAATAATAAAGATGCTTGATGCGCGTGAGAAAGTGGTGACTGTTGCACGGGAATACTACAACTTGAATCGTTCGACTGTCAGTACCATTTATAAACAGAAAGATCGAGCAGCAGGACCCAAATATTGAACGTTGCACAAAGGTTGCAAATCAATTGAATGATGCCATACCGCATCGTTTATGATGAAAAAAAAGAAACCTGTGCAATCATCATTAGGTAGCTTCTTTCGACCAGTTTCTCGTAAATCTCTCTTTCCATCTCTGTAATGTATGTATACAGTACTGTATGTATTCTCTCCATTTTATTAAATGATTTTTTCAGTACAAACCAATGCTGATTACCTATACAAACCTTAAACATACAAAGGCACTTATATAAACCTTCAATATACTTATATAGGCCTTAAACATAAACTATAATACAAAATATAGCACTGAATCAACTTCAATTTGAACAATTTCCACTCATGAACACTTTCAACTTATGATCAAGCGCTCGGAACCTAACTCGTTCGTAAGTAGGGGAGCGTCTGTATAATTATGTACAGGTATGATACAGAGGAAGTTCAGTAATTCAAATCAAACAAGCAAAATGTACAGTTATCATGTGAGGAGCAATTCAGCAGTTCAATTCAATCAAGCCAAAGCATCAAAATAAATCAAATTTGATATGGGACTTCAGCTGGGAAA
The DNA here is from genome assembly GCF_051989575.1 of Stigmatopora nigra. Taxonomy (NCBI): domain Eukaryota; kingdom Metazoa; phylum Chordata; class Actinopteri; order Syngnathiformes; family Syngnathidae; genus Stigmatopora; species Stigmatopora nigra. Next base: position 87,937 of record NW_027551639.1, on the reverse strand, counting down.
AAGCGCCATCGCGTGTCCAATCATGGTTAATACCTTCCTAAACTACATAGGGTTTTTACTGGTATCAGAAGACATAGTAACTGCCGAGCTTTGTCATTGGCCCGGAAAGGGTAGATCGCGTAAAGTTGGCTCCCTGAAAAGTAGATCTTTGAGCAAAAAAATTTGAGCGCAACTAATTTTGAGGAATACGTCCAAATTGAGGGCGGCCCGGTGGTCCGAGTGGTTAGCGCATCGGCCTCACAGCTATGGGGTCCTGGGTTCCAAGTCACGTCCACCTGCGTGAAGTTTGCATGGATTTCCTCTGTGTATTGCAGTTTCCTCCCACATTCCAAAAACATGCATGGTAGGTTGATTGAACGCTCTAAATTGCCCCTATGTATGGGTGTGAGTGGACCTGAATTTTTTGCAACTAACAAAAAATGGCCCAAAGTTGCACTTTTCCAAAAACAAAAAAAATTCAACACTCTCGTAGAAATATCAGTTTTCTGAAAAACTGGGGTCCATATTTAACAATAGTCCGCTATGCATCCCTAGAGACATACATTTGCCAACTTTTGGTGAAAACCCCATTCAAATCGGACTTAAAATCTTGTCTCCATTTCATACACGCACTCACAAAAATTGTAATATTTATAGATTAAGACAAGACATTAAGTTATGTCCTACTCTTTTCTCTATTAGAACACCCAGTTTTCCTTGTTTGTCTAAATAACTACCTTTATCTATTTTCTTTTTTAAAACTCTTTTGTGCTGAATTTACTTTTTCCTGCTCGTATACCTTTTCCTCATTTTATTGAGGTGTTAAGCGCTTTGATTTTTGTCAAATTTTCAATCTTACTCACTACATGCTGTTTTGGGTTTGCATCAATAGCCCCCATCAATCAGGGCAGTAATTTCCCCGTTTTTTTTTAATTATATTTCCTTCTTTGTTTGTTTTTCCCTAGGCCAGGGGTGGCCAAGTCTGGTCCCCAACAGCCCCCATCCAGTCTGTTTTCCATATATCCCTGCTCTACCAATCCTGAATCAAATGATAAACTCATCAGCAAGATGTCCAGAAACTTCATGCCAATCCCGATTAATTGATCCAGGCGTGTTGGTGGAGGGAGACATGGGAAACTGACTGGATAGGGGCTCTAGAGGACTGGGCTTGCCTACCCCTGCCCTAGGCTATTATCACACACGCAACACAATCATACGCTTAGAATTTACCAATCCGGTAGGACCCCGACGCCCTTTTATCAGTTGCATCGACTATAATCTGTCTCTTCACCTATTAGTGACTGGTAGTTACAGGGTTTTACCGTCCCCCGGACGCGATCTCACCCATTCGCAATCCCCTCACAAATGGACCTTCATATGAATGATTCGCCCGAGTCGCCCATTCAATATGCTTTAATGAATTTATATTTATGATCGATTAATTGAACTCACACATTTGGAAACTTCTCACGAATGGACACATGGACTCCAAAATGTCAACTCTTTTTGGATAAGTTGTCAACCTTTGGTACCCAGGTGCAGAGCACAGGTCCGGCCCGTTAAAAATGTCTTAAATACCGTGGCCACGGTCTTCCCCAGATGTTGACTCTGCCCCTGGATTTCTTCCGTCATATTGATTGCCAGGTTCGAAGGACAAATATTTTTGATAGGTTAATGAAAAGGCATTCCCCAAATGAACGCAAAAATAAGGAAAGACAGTCTTCTGGAATTTTCACTTGCAATGAGAACGGCCATTGAGGCAACATCCCAACCCCGTTCTGACCTTACAAATGTTTTCAGTATATTATTACATTTGATGACCCTGATCACTATATATGTCTCAACTCTCAGGGGAGGTGTGAAAACAGAAGTGAGATGTCAATACTCAAAACTAATTAAGGTCTGGAAGTCTTGTGGATCCTGTGGTGGACGCAGGTGCAGTTCCCAGATCAGATTCGCAGCACTGTGAGGCGTTCTGGATCTTTGTTTAGACTAACTAAGGTTATGAAGAGCCAAGATTTTTCTTCGTTTCAAGCAATCATACAATAGTACCTTGCAATCCGAGCTTAATGCGTAACGGTCCGGGAATGAGCTCATCGTTTCCCATAGAAATGAACTAAAATCAAATTAATTTGTTCCAACCCGCTGAAAAAACACCAAAAAACAATATATTGGAATGGAAAACATTTTTATTTGTTCTAATTCGCCATATATGAACAAATTAATAAATAACTAGTGGTTTGATGTTTAATAGTACTAAAATTAGATGGATTTTGCGGAGGGCAGAGAGAGGACAGAGAAAGAGACTTTTTGCATGGCAACGCGCTCGCAACAAAGAAATTTAAATGAACTTGGATTATGATACAGACACACACAAAAATAAATTTAATCTAACTTTACACTAAACTTTATTCTAATTTTGTTTTGAATTTTTATACCTTTCTTCTCCCAGCCGGGTTGGCTTTTTTTGCCCCACCTTCACCCTGACTTTCAGCTGCAGTTTTTAAAAAGAACATATCATGGATTGTTTGCTTTTGTCTTCCCTTCAAAAACATTCGGAAAATGACGCACACAAATGTTCTTACAATAGCATAACTCACGAACACTTGACAACAGAAAGTAGTATACTCCTCTCGACCATTCTGCACTGACTAACGGGGAAAAAAAACGAAGAGTGAAGAGAGTGCTCAAGAGACATTTACATGAACGAGGGAGTTGCGGCGAGATGTTCTCATAAGCAGCCTGTCACATGAGCTGTATTCTTGTATATCAAAATTTGTCTCATATCTCAAATTGCTCGTATGGCGGGGCACTTGTATGTCAAGGTATTCCTGTACAATACAATTAAACCTAATAATGATGAGCAAGGTAAGTTTAATAATAGAGCAAAGCATTTCTCCATTGCAAGCAAATGTATTACAGTAATATGACATAATATCCGGACACTGGGAGGCAAACCCAACATGTGGAATAAGGTGCTCTGGTCAGATTAAACCAAAGTCAAACTTTTTGGCCACGCTGCAAAACGAAATGTTTGGTGTAAAAGCAACACAGCTCATCATCCTGAACACACCATTTGCACTTTCAAACATTGTGGTGTTAGCCCAGACATGGGCAAACTACGGCCCGCGGGCCATGTAAGGCCCTTAGGCTTTTTAATCCGGCCCGCCGACGTTGTCCAAATAGTTTTTGTTCCAGCATGCCGACGCCAGTGGCAGTAGCTCTGTCCAGTCTTTATTGTTTTTCGTGTTTTACAGCCCCCTCTATCTTTTTATAAATTACATTTTAATATTTCATAATACATTCCTTTTTACTTTACTTTGTACTTAATACTTTTTACTTTAATGATGAGTGATGAGTATGTTAACTCTTAAGTCCTTTTTTTCTGTTTGTTTCATATGTACTGTTAACGGATGCAGTTTTTTATGTATCTTGTGCGGCCAATCTGTCAAATTTTTAAAGTCATTGTGGCCCCAGACCGAAACGTTTGCCCGCCCCTGCTCTAGTGAATTTAACAATGCTGTAAAGTCAAATTAAGATGAATAAATAGTTAGCTTGGAAGTAAAATACTGTTGTTAACAACCCTCAACCCTTAATTCCCCATAAATTAGTGATGTTCACATGACCAGTTATAATGACCATTATTTAGACCTCCATATAAGTGCAATAACACTTAAGAATAGTTTCTCTTCTAATCTTGTATCCTTGGCCAAATGTTGCTTGTAACAGCAAAGGTTAAATCTTAAATCAGTCAATTCATGGTGGCTGACAACAGAATAAATGAAGTTGAAAAGATTTCCATTTGTGCATTTTGCATTTAGTCCAGTACTGTGACATGACGTGTTTTCACCAAGAAAGGATGGACCAGACACTACATTGTCCACCATGACTCAACAGTTAATTCTGCACTAATAATTAGGTGAGATAAAATACTGTTACAATTGAATGTAAATTATTGAGTAGAAAGAGCAACAACCCCTCTCACCCTTCACACAGCCAAAAAATAAAACCACTTTAATCTGTTAGGAAGGCTGTTATAAGAGCATGCCATAAAAAAGTGAAATCCAATGTTTTCCAATGTTTGACTGCTCAATCAATGACATATTTGCAGTGAGGGTCTTGAAATGATCAGAATGGCAGAGGTGTTTTGGGGAACAGTTGACCTACTTAAGGTCAGGTAAAGAGGTGAGGTAGGGCTGGTGGCGCTTGCTCAGCCCTCCATCCCAAAGTCTTCTGTAAACTTCTTGACCTTGAGGAGATCATCAGTGTTTTTCCAATGACGAATGAGCAAGACTTTCAGTTTTTCAATGTGCAAAACTGATAGATATACCCCAAATGATTTGCAGCTGTAATTGCAGCAAAAGGTGGCGCTACGAAGTATTAATGCAAGAAGGCCGAATAATATTGCACACCACACTTTTCAGATTTTATTTGTTCAGAAAGTTTAACAAAGTTTAAATTATCCAATAATAGAGTCGGTTAGTGTGTCGGCCTCACCGATCCGGGGTCCAGGTTCAAATTTGATTGAATGGGCCTGCATCGGTTTCCTCTGGGTACTTCGGTTTCCTTCCCACATTCCAAAAACATGCATGGTTGGCTGATTGATCACTCTAAATTGCCCCTAGGTTTGGGTGTGAGTGTGCATGGTTGTCGGTCTCCTTGTGCCTTAGGATTGGCTGGCTACCGGGTTGTCCCCTGCCTCGGAGACAGATGGGATTGGCTCCAGCATCCTCCGTGATTCTAATGAGAATAAAGCGGTCCAGAAAATGAGATGAGATAATAGAGTCTGGTGCTGGAGTTTATCCCAGCTAACTACGGGCACCAGGTGGGAGACACCCTAAATCGGAGGGCACAAGCAGACAGAGGAAACTTCATGATCACACCCATACCTAGGGGCAATTTAGAGTTCTCAGACAGCCTGCAGTTTTTGGAATTTGTGAGGAAACCAGGGTACCCAGAGAAAACTCACGAAAGCCTGGGGAGAATGCAATGCCTCGAAGCATCTGACTTAGTAAAACACACCTTTTAAAAAACTAGAATTAAGTGTCTTTGCACATTCATGGTGGGTTTTGTCCGGCTACTCCGTTTTTTCTCCAACATTCTAAAAACATGCAGGGTAGGCTGGTTCAAAACTCTAAATTGTCCATGAATGAGTGTGAATGGTTGTCCGTCTACTTGTCCCCCGCAATTGGCTGGCCACCAATTCAGGGTGCCTCCGGCCCGCAGTCAGTTGTGATCGGCTCCAGCACCCCCCAGCAACCCTTGTGAGGTTCAGAAAATAAATGCATGTAATGATTATCCATTTTACACGACTTTCAAGTATGTTGAACCACCAACGAGTAGTGTTGTACTTACCTTCAGTTCTTTTTCACATGTTGGATTAAAGTCTTGTGTTTACCCAGAGCAAATGCCAATGATTGTTTGGAGAGCTCCTACTTCAAGGAGAAACCTCAACGTGAGTAAACTGTTGCTAAATGCAATTGTTCCTTACGGTCTACTAATTTTAATCTGAATGTTATTTCTTCCTCTGTGTTGTGCAGCTTGTGAGCCTGAGCTGATGCCAACCTTCCCTCACCATCGCAACAAACATACTGCTTGTCAGCCAGAGAGCCATATGAAACGCAGCAAGATTTAGCAAAAAATGGGTGGACCATTCATACTAAAACTCAAATGGTGCAGTGTTTTGTACAGAGCGCTAGATGTCACATGCATGCGCACGGGGTATTTATTTCATGTGCATGAAATAGGTGGTGAGCTTACAAAGTCAAATAGCGCATCGAGCACATCTTTACAAAATCATCTTTAGAAAATAAAAACTCCCATCTGTGAATTTCACATTGATTCTTTTTGGGGTCTTTCCAAACGTGGAGCGTATTGGGGTAGACCTGCCAACTGGTTTAATAATTGTTTGTTCATGTCCAGCCAATGTGGCCAAACTGGTTTTACAATTGTTTGTTAGGACAGTGGAATGTAGGAGAAGCCAACTAGCTGGCCTTGCAATTGTTTGTTCGCATCACGAAGTGTAAGATAGCTAACTAGCTGGCCTTGCAATTGTTTCCTTGTATTGTGGAATATGGCCAACTCGCTTTGGAACTGTTTGTTTGAAACGCGCAGCATAAGATAGGCTGCGACAGTTTGTGTGAGCTATAAAAATATCATGTTTGCATACAACTTAAACCTGCTAATCTCTAACCATATTAGCCCAAAGTTTTGTTTACATAAATTCTGTCATGCATCACTGTTTCAGAAATACATCACTTTTTTAGAAATATTAACCTGAGTTCCTATATAAAGACTGACCTAGTGTTCAGTCAGAGAGAATGCAGTCCGGTAATAAACCTATTTCCTATTTAAATTGATCTCACTCTTTCTTAACCTGCTCCTGAAGTTGTATTTTCAGACCTATCAGAGCGCTCAACGCAGGAACCGTTTCATGCGTAATGTTTAGAGATGAGCACAATTATACGTGCACACGCCCAATTGTTCATGTGTTGTCGAGTGAGTTTTTGCCGGTTTATTTTCTTTAACAAAGACAAATAAAAACTCCCATCTGTGAATTCCTTTGTCATCTTTTTAAAAAAAAAAAATAATAATAATAATTTTATTCATTACCTTTTAAAAAAAAAAAAAAAAAAATTGTTCACGAGTCCGGTGACGAACCGTCCGGGGACGAAGCGTCTGTCGATGAAATGCCTGGTCACGAAAGTAAAGGGGTTGAATAATGTTGCACACCACCACTTTTCAGTTTGTTAAAAAAGTTTAAAATATCCAAGATATTGTCCCACTTCATGATTGTGTTATCTGTGTGCTTGTTGTTGATTCGAGGCAAAAAAATGTTTTTATATCTTTGTCACCCGAAATGTGGGGAAAGGTTTAAAAGTTCATGGGGGCCGAATACTTTTGCAGGGCACTCTATATACACACTATCATAATTTATCTTGTTTGCATTGTAACTCAAATCATGTCTGTAAAGACACTGACATTTTACTTGTATATATATAATGCCGAACCCTTCTCAAATAATGTGGTGGTCCAATGTTTGGTACATTTTTACCTTATGTCATAGGCCTTTTAATTATTTGAATTGAAGGGGAATACACAACTACTTTAGCACTTCACTCCTAGAAGTCAAGTGTTAGAGGATAGTCGCGTATTGCCCCCTTCTGACCCCTTCCAGGTGCCCAGATCTGTAAGATCACATGCCTTGCTATCTCTTAAAATGTAATTTGAGTTATGATAAACAAGATAACTGGTCGATGAAGGCATAAATATGGCTACGGATTTGTAAAGTATAAACACTTGGAAGCTTATTGACCAAATTGCTAAATACAGAGTAAATAATAATAATAATAATAATAGTAATAAAGCAATGCCAAATTAATTTACCAAGTGGTTTATTTCTAGATCAGATGGTGTCATTTGTGACTCTCTGAAGGTGTGCTCGATGTGTTTTACCCTTGTATCCATTACAACAGGGTTCCCCAAACACCGGGCCGGGGACTGATACCAGTCCACGAGCCACCAGTGCCAGTCCCTCAGAGAAATTTGTTACTGTAAATTAGAGGAGTTGTTATTATAATAATGATGGATATAATGCTTGGCTCTTTTTTTGGCATTGTGGACTGCCCTGGTGACACAGTCAAACACCTCCAAGTCCACAAAGCACATATTGGCTGGTTGGGTGAAAGCTGAGGACCCCTTTGTGAATGTGATGTTACCTATGCACCTATCGTTCCAGACAGTTTCTTTTTGTTTCTGTAATACAAGAAGTTCACATTAACCTCCTGACTACCAGGAAAAAATGTAGTCCAATCACATTCATTTTGAAATTCCCCAATCTAATTGAAGTAATTAGATTACTGCAAAAGAAATTTGGTTTCATTGGAAAGCTCTGAATGTTAGGTGTTTCCCAATGACAAGCATTGAACACGTGACTTTTGGACCCAATTGGCTTAAATCTGCACACCAATTTTGCCAACCTCAACACAACAATCACAAAAGATGTCCACGTCATTGATATAAATCTTTATTAATTCCCCATAAATTAGTGATGTTCACATGACCAGTTATAACGACCATTATTTAGACCTCCATATAAGTACATTAACACTTAAGAATAGTTTCTCTTCTAATCTTGTATCCTTGGCCAAATGTTGCTTGTAACAGCAAAGGTTAAATCTTAAATCAGTCAATTCATGGTGGCTGACAACAGAATAAATGAAGTTGAAAAGATTTCCATTTGTGCATTTTGCATTTAGTCCAGTACTGTGACATGACGTGTTTTCACCAAGAAAGGATGGACCAGACACTACATTGTCCACCATGACTCAACAGTTAATTCTGCACTAATAATTAGGTGAGATAAAATACTGTTACAATTGAATGTAAATTATTGAGTAGAAAGAGCAACAACCCCTCTCACCCTTCACACAGCCAAAAAATAAAACCACTTTAATCTGTTAGGAAGGCTGTTATAAGAGCATGCCATAAAAAAGTGAAATCCAATGTTTTCCAATGTTTGACTGCTCAATCAATGACATATTTGCAGTGAGGGTCTTGAAATGATCAGAATGGCAGAGGTGTTTTGGGGAACAGTTGACCTACTTAAGGTCAGGTAAAGAGGTGAGGTAGGGCTGGTGGCGCTTGCTCAGCCCTCCATCCCAAAGTCTTCTGTAAACTTCTTGACCTTGAGGAGATCATCAGTGTTTTTCCAATGACGAATGAGCAAGACTTTCAGTTTTTCAATGTGCAAAACTGATAGATATACCCCAAATGATTTGCAGCTGTAATTGCAGCAAAAGGTGGCGCTACGAAGTATTAATGCAAGAAGGCCGAATAATATTGCACACCACACTTTTCAGATTTTATTTGTTCAGAAAGTTTAACAAAGTTTAAATTATCCAATAATAGAGTCGGTTAGTGTGTCGGCCTCACCGATCCGGGGTCCAGGTTCAAATTTGATTGAATGGGCCTGCATCGGTTTCCTCTGGGTACTTCGGTTTCCTTCCCACATTCCAAAAACATGCATGGTTGGCTGATTGATCACTCTAAATTGCCCCTAGGTTTGGGTGTGAGTGTGCATGGTTGTCGGTCTCCTTGTGCCTTAGGATTGGCTGGCTACCGGGTTGTCCCCTGCCTCGGAGACAGATGGGATTGGCTCCAGCATCCTCCGTGATTCTAATGAGAATAAAGCGGTCCAGAAAATGAGATGAGATAATAGAGTCTGGTGCTGGAGTTTATCCCAGCTAACTACGGGCACCAGGTGGGAGACACCCTAAATCGGAGGGCACAAGCAGACAGAGGAAACTTCATGATCACACCCATACCTAGGGGCAATTTAGAGTTCTCAGACAGCCTGCAGTTTTTGGAATTTGTGAGGAAACCAGGGTACCCAGAGAAAACTCACGAAAGCCTGGGGAGAATGCAATGCCTCGAAGCATCTGACTTAGTAAAACACACCTTTTAAAAAACTAGAATTAAGTGTCTTTGCACATTCATGGTGGGTTTTGTCCGGCTACTCCGTTTTTTCTCCAACATTCTAAAAACATGCAGGGTAGGCTGGTTCAAAACTCTAAATTGTCCATGAATGAGTGTGAATGGTTGTCCGTCTACTTGTCCCCCGCAATTGGCTGGCCACCAATTCAGGGTGCCTCCGGCCCGCAGTCAGTTGTGATCGGCTCCAGCACCCCCCAGCAACCCTTGTGAGGTTCAGAAAATAAATGCATGTAATGATTATCCATTTTACAGGACTTTCAAGTATGTTGAACCACCAACGAGTAGTGTTGTACTTACCTTCAGTTCTTTTTCACATGTTGGATTAAAGTCTTGTGTTTACCCAGAGCAAATGCCAATGATTGTTTGGAGAGCTCCTACTTCAAGGAGAAACCTCAACGTGAGTAAACTGTTGCTAAATGCAATTGTTCCTTACGGTCTACTAATTTTAATCTGAATGTTATTTCTTCCTCTGTGTTGTGCAGCTTGTGAGCCTGAGCTGATGCCAACCTTCCCTCACCATCGCAACAAACATACTGCTTGTCAGCCAGAGAGCCATATGAAACGCAGCAAGATTTAGCAAAAAATGGGTGGACCATTCATACTAAAACTCAAATGGTGCAGTGTTTTGTACAGAGCGCTAGATGTCACATGCATGCGCACGGGGTATTTATTTCATGTGCATGAAATAGGTGGTGAGCTTACAAAGTCAAATAGCGCATCGAGCACATCTTTACAAAATCATCTTTAGAAAATAAAAACTCCCATCTGTGAATTTCACATTGATTCTTTTTGGGGTCTTTCCAAACGTGGAGCGTATTGGGGTAGACCTGCCAACTGGTTTAATAATTGTTTGTTCATGTCCAGCCAATGTGGCCAAACTGGTTTTACAATTGTTTGTTAGGACAGTGGAATGTAGGAGAAGCCAACTAGCTGGCCTTGCAATTGTTTGTTCGCATCACGAAGTGTAAGATAGCTAACTAGCTGGCCTTGCAATTGTTTCCTTGTATTGTGGAATATGGCCAACTCGCTTTGGAACTGTTTGTTTGAAACGCGCAGCATAAGATAGGCTGCGACAGTTTGTGTGAGCTATAAAAATATCATGTTTGCATACAACTTAAACCTGCTAATCTCTAACCATATTAGCCCAAAGTTTTGTTTACATAAATTCTGTCATGCATCACTGTTTCAGAAATACATCACTTTTTTAGAAATATTAACCTGAGTTCCTATATAAAGACTGACCTAGTGTTCAGTCAGAGAGAATTGCGAAGAAGGCAGGCTGTGAGAGGTTCACGGCTGTCGGAGCATTCTCCAACCATCCTGCAGTCCGGTAATAAACCTATTTCCTATTTAAATTGATCTCACTCTTTCTTAACCTGCTCCTGAAGTTGTATTTTCAGACCTATCAGAGCGCTCAACGCAGGAACCGTTTCATGCGTAATGTTTAGAGATGAGCACAATTATACGTGCACACGCCCAATTGTTCATGTGTTGTCGAGTGAGTTTTTGCCGGTTTATTTTCTTTAACAAAGACAAATAAAAACTCCCATCTGTGAATTCCTTTGTCATCTTTTTAAAAAAAAAAAATAATAATAATAATTTTATTCATTACCTTTTAAAAAAAAAAAAAAAAATTGTTCACGAGTCCGGTGACGAACCGTCCGGGGACGAAGCGTCTGTCGATGAAATGCCTGGTCACGAAAGTAAAGGGGTTGAATAATGTTGCACACCACCACTTTTCAGTTTGTTAAAAAAGTTTAAAATATCCAAGATATTGTCCCACTTCATGATTGTGTTATCTGTGTGCTTGTTGTTGATTCGAGGCAAAAAAATGTTTTTATATCTTTGTCACCCGAAATGTGGGGAAAGGTTTAAAAGTTCATGGGGGCCGAATACTTTTGCAGGGCACTCTATATACACACTATCATCATTTATCTTGTTTGCATTGTAACTCAAATCATGTCTGTAAAGACACTGACATTTTACTTGTATATATATAATGCCGAACCCTTCTCAAATAATGTGGTGGTCCAATGTTTGGTACATTTTTACCTTATGTCATAGGCCTTTTAATTATTTGAATTGAAGGGGAATACACAACTACTTTAGCACTTCACTCCTAGAAGTCAAGTGTTAGAGGATAGTCGCGTATTGCCCCCTTCTGACCCCTTCCAGGTGCCCAGATCTGTAAGATCACATGCCTTGCTATCTCTTAAAATGTAATTTGAGTTATGATAAACAAGATAACTGGTCGATGAAGGCATAAATATGGCTACGGATTTGTAAAGTATAAACACTTGGAAGCTTATTGACCAAATTGCTAAATACAGAGTAAATAATAATAATAATAATAGTAATAAAGCAATGCCAAATTAATTTACCAAGTGGTTTATTTCTAGATCAGATGGTGTCATTTGTGACTCTCTGAAGGTGTGCTCGATGTGTTTTACCCTTGTATCCATTACAACAGGGTTCCCCAAACACCGGGCCGGGGACTGATACCAGTCCACGAGCCACCAGTGCCAGTCCCTCAGAGAAATTTGTTACTGTAAATTAGAGGAGTTGTTATTATAATAATGATGGATATAATGCTTGGCTCTTTTTTTGGCATTGTGGACTGCCCTGGTGACACAGTCAAACACCTCCAAGTCCACAAAGCACATATTGGCTGGTTGGGTGAAAGCTGAGGACCCCTTTGTGAATGTGATGTTACCTATGCACCTATCGTTCCAGACAGTTTCTTTTTGTTTCTGTAATACAAGAAGTTCACATTAACCTCCTGACTACCAGGAAAAAATGTAGTCCAATCACATTCATTTTGAAATTCCCCAATCTAATTGAAGTAATTAGATTACTGCAAAAGAAATTTGGTTTCATTGGAAAGCTCTGAATGTTAGGTGTTTCCCAATGACAAGCATTGAACACGTGACTTTTGGACCCAATTGGCTTAAATCTGCACACCAATTTTGCCAACCTCAACACAACAATCACAAAAGATGTCCACGTCATTGATATAAATCTTTATTAATTCCCCATAAATTAGTGATGTTCACATGACCAGTTATAACGACCATTATTTAGACCTCCATATAAGTACATTAACACTTAAGAATAGTTTCTCTTCTAATCTTGTATCCTTGGCCAAATGTTGCTTGTAACAGCAAAGGTTAAATCTTAAATCAGTCAATTCATGGTGGCTGACAACAGAATAAATGAAGTTGAAAACATTTCCATTTGTGCATTTTGCATTTAGTCCAGTACTGTGACATGACGTGTTTTCACCAAGAAAGGATGGACCAGACACTACATTGTCCACCATGACTCAACAGTTAATTCTGCACTAATAATTAGGTGAGATAAAATACTGTTACAATTGAATGTAAATTATTGAGTAGAAAGAGCAACAACCCCTCTCACCCTTCACACAGCCAAAAAATAAAACCACTTTAATCTGTTAGGAAGGCTGTTATAAGAGCATGCCATAAAAAAGTGAAATCCAATGTTTTCCAATGTTTGACTGCTCAATCAATGACATATTTGCAGTGAGGGTCTTGAAATGATCAGAATGGCAGAGGTGTTTTGGGGAACAGTTGACCTACTTAAGGTCAGGTAAAGAGGTGAGGTAGGGCTGGTGGCGCTTGCTCAGCCCTCCATCCCAAAGTCTTCTGTAAACTTCTTGACCTTGAGGAGATCATCAGTGTTGACTGTTGGCCGAGTAATGGAAAGAGATCGCAGCATGTCTGTCTATGTGGGGAGGGGGAAAAAAAAATTCACACCAAGTTGGGTCTAATTGTCAGAGCACATAATTTTTGTACATAGATTTTTTCAGGTATTAGGCCAGGTACATTTTAATGAATATTAATATTTTTGTAAATGATGTATTATTGCAATTTATGATTTCTATATGATTTGGGATAAATTGGGACATTTTCATATTCAAATAAGTGAAATACACATCGATTAAAAAAAAGTGTGCCCCTACAAAGGAGCGTGTTTCATTTGACATGCAAACTGGCATTTTTATTGTTTTGTTGTACAATTTGAATTTTTTCTAAATTTCTTTGAGTTATTACATTAGTATTTTACAAGCAGCCATAGGTTGGATGAAAAAAATTAATATTTAAACAAAAAAATATTAAAGTGATCTCTGCTGGTACCTCCTCCAGAAATGCTCTGTTTACAAATATCCAATACTATGATTAGTTTCTAAAGTGAAGTAGTCCCGACTCAGCCAAAATCTTGGGACCACATTCAATACTGTCTGAGATTGACTCCAAAAACAATTATATCAGGTGCCAAAAGGATCGGGACATTGCTTGTTTCTATAAATGTTCTTTCTTTAATGTTACTGATTTACACAAAAAATGCCAATGTCAATTGAAATTCAAGCGAAGAGTCCAGTAAGGTTTATATGACTTCACATCCCCACATCAGTCAACTTGGCCTTAATATTTAAGTTTATAATATAAAGTTATGGCAGAACAAGCTATCTTCTATGCCATATAATCTATGGATATGATGACAAAGAAATACATGTCCGTTACCAATCAGGTTGAAATATGATAAATAGAAAAAAAATACCTAGGTATTTAGTTGATAAGAGAGAATATGTATCTAAGACCCTGCTTGCAGCAAAGTTATCATATTTTGTCATTTAATATACCTGGTATGTTAAATGATTTTTGCTTTTTTGAGCCTCACGTTTGTGCGCCGTTTAATATACCTGGGTATATTTAATATACCTGGGTATATTAAATGGCAACTCAGCTTTTTTGGCAAGATTTGTATGGTGTTCATGGGGAGATAATTATAGAATATTAAGTTCATTAAAATTCCAAGTCAGACTTTATTCAGCGGTAAGTAGTTTTAATCTGAGCAGTAATTAGCTTTAGTTTGCAAAACGTTGATGCACCCTGTCACGGCATAAAGAGTGCGTAGTGGATCATACCTCCCCGTTTGTGTGCCATTTAATATACTCGGGTATATTAAACAGCAAAATACGGTACTTCTTTTTTCAGCTGAGAAACAAAAATTGGACCTCAAACACAAAGATGAAAGGCCACTGATACATTGTTTGTTTGAAGATAATCAAACAAAATGTAAAAACACAACACAGCTCATGAATTGTTAGGTTGAAGCTAAAAGAGACAATTAATTAGACATCATCATCACCTAACGCTTATCTGGGGTTGGGTCAGCTTCAGCAGGGAAACCTAGACTTCCCACTCCACAGCTAATTCATCCAATTTTCCTGGTAGGATCCCAAGGCGTTCCTAGCCCAGCCAGGAGACATTGTCTCCCCACGGCCCTGAATCTGACACGGATCATACAGGGACCGTACCCCATGTAAAAGTTTTCGGTAACTTATAAACACAGTGTGCTCCTGACAAGACGGCTCTGGGAGCACGGTTGAACGCCTTCTCCAAATCCACAAAGCACATGTAGATTGGTTGGACAAAAAGTGATGAACCCCAATATAAGGACACCGAGCCGAGGGGCAATGACTATGCCTACAGCTGCTTGTTGCCTCTCATCATGAGCGACTCCAGTGTGGACGAGTGTCCATCCCCCTCGACAGGAGTCGGACCAGAGTCCGAGCTGTACTTCTCAACCTCATGCACCCAACAGACCAGAGGTGACATTCCACATTCCGTATCGATTGGACAGCCAAAGATCCCTCCTTTGGCCCAACTCATCGCACCCGACCTGTTTGGGTCCTCTCACAGGCGGGGAGCTCATGGGAAGATGTGGCCTCTTCAGGCTGTGCCTGGTCGGACCCCAGGAGTTCAGGCCAGGCAGTCGGCATCGTGCCCTATCCTACAGGCCCGGATCCAGAGAGGGGCCCCGCTCATCTAGGTCCAGGAGAGGGAAAACGTAGTTCGCTATTCTTATTCATCATAAGAGGTCTTCTGATTCATTCCTTGTCTGGTCGTTACTTCAGACCAGTTTGTCATGGGTGACCTACCATGGGCACAAGGCCCCAGACAACACGGTTCCAAGAATCATTGGGATACAAAACTGAATAAAATGTTTGTTTGGTAAATCCTCCAATATCAGGTCTTATACAGGTTATTGACCAAAATGCGCCTTTTTCTGGATATTGAGTTAATTTCACCAAATCAAAGTCAATGCGTCTAGATAAAGTAAAACATCCACCAACCATTCTTAAACCTTTTCTATTCCTGTGGTCCTCTTCTGGCTTTGTATACCTAGGGATACTATGTATTACGCCTGAATTTAGTGATTAGTTTCAAGATGATTTCATTTGATAAGGGAAAAGCTTTGGAGAGACAGATTTTAATCCTATGGCTGGGATGGAACTCAATTTGAAAATTTTGCACGCTACTATACCCAACATGGCGGCCAGGCACACGAGTGGTTAGCACATCAGCCTCACTGTTGTGTGGTTCTGGGTTCGATCCCAGGTTCAACCTTGTGTGGAGTTTGCATGTTTTTGTGTAGATTTCCTGCCCAGGCATGAGTGGGTTTTCTCCGGGTACTCTGGTTTCCTCCCACATGGCAAAAACATGCAAGGTAGGCTGTTGAATACTCTTGTCCGTCCCCTTGTGGCCTGCGATTGGCTGGCCACCAATTCAGGCCGTCCCATGCCTGGTGCCCGAAATCAGCTGTGATTGTCTCCCGTGACCCTTGTGAGGATAAGCGGTTCAGAAAATGAATGAATGAATATACACAATATAAATCCCCAAAACGTAAATGCATTTCTTGTATCTGTTATTTTAGTTTGAAATTGTCCGCATAACATTGCGGCCAGCTTTACAGTAATTCCTCGAATATTGCGGATATTGTAGACCAGACATGGGCACAATAATTGAAAAACCGCAAAGTATGATCACACCATTTATTACTACATACCATACTACAAGTTTTCACGCCTATACGAGAATTCAAGTACAAAACTAAAATTATCAAGAAATGTATTTATTAAATATATAAGCATATGAAATTACTGTAATGTATTAATATCTAAATAAATTGTCATGTTTTTTAAAGTAAATACTTTAAATACTGTACTATATATATATATATATATATATATATATATATATATATATATATATATATATATATATATATATATATATATATATATATATATATATATATATATAGTTGGGTTTATTCTGTATTACTATTATAAATATAGTTGTATTAAGTCATTTCTTTGTTAAATCATTCTCTTATTATTCTCAAAGTGTTGAGGTCATCAATAACCGCCAAGTCATCTTTAACCTGGACTGCTTGTTCCAGGATGTTTATACAAACAATTCACCCAATCTGAGTCTTCGAGATTCGGTGGTCCCTTTTGTAACGAGTCCAGGGCTTGTTATTTACAACATAGTGACGCACTTCGGGTTTTTCTTTATGTAATTATTATATGATTCTTAGATCAAGGAAGGCATAATTGTTCTAATCTAAATGTTGTTAGGTCTAGTCTCCTGTTTTTGTTATTGGTGAAATACTTTGATTGTTATTGTAGTTCCAGATGTTGTTTTTACTCATACGTGATGGAATGATCAACAACTCTGTAAATTGTTTTGATTCATGGGAATAAGAGTCGTACGAAAATGTCTATTCGGTGAGACGTTCGGAAGTTGTAGGAGAAACTCTGGCTTGCTGAATCTCCCCTCTGAGGTTTTATCCGTGATCCATTCTATTTAATTAAATGTCAATAATTGAATAAGATGTCTGCCTGCAGTTATTAATAATTACGAACGAGGGTAATGATTAATGAACCTAACATTTTTGGTCCTTCGGAGCCATGGAGGTCAATATACCGGAGCGAGAACCCAGGCGCTGCTGCGCACGGCGTCTTCAAAACCCTTGGTGGGCCGGAGTTTTCGACGGGGGCGCCTGGATTCTCGGCGGTTGAAGACTTTTCCTGCTGGAGGGAGACATCTGATGGATCTCGGGTAAGTCCACATTAATGTCTGCATGTTGTGACGGTGTTTCCAAATGCGTTAAAGGGACATTGTATGTGAGGTCCATTGTGGGCTGGTTTCGCGTCCTGGGTGACGGCGACAAAACCCTGTGTTTATACTAGTCAATGGCAGGTACGGTGGGGCACTTTGCTGGAAAGTGTCCTGTGTCTCAGGGGTAGGCACGAATATATTGTACTGGAGGTACAATGTTGGGGCTGGAAAGTGTCCTGTGTCTCAAGGGTAGGCACGAATATGTTGTAAATGTTGTATGGTGTTTGTTTGGTTTCTGCAGTAAAATTAAGATAAGCCAAGGAAATACAGTTGAAGGGGTGATAATATTAATAATAAATATAATAAAGTTAACTGTGTGAGGCACACGAACTCACTACAAAAAAGTAAAATATGGGAAACACGTGTTGTAAGGCGGGTTTGGATGACGATCCAAAAAATACGTCTAACTTGTAAGGATTGGAAAAAATTGGAAAGACAAAGCGCTTTAAAAATATTACACAGCTATATTTATGGATAAATAAATATGGGTTTGCTGGCCAGCTTAAAATGCATAAAATGCAGGATAATATATGCACAAATGCATAGAGGTAATATACATATATAAATAATATGTGAGTGGATAAAAGTGTAACAGCTTGTTCCACAGACACTAATGGCGAAATAAGGCCGGGGAGAAGTTAAAAATACTATTTTGGGAAAATAGTGGGGGCTCCCTCGGATAACGGGGATATATTTAAGACCGTGGCGGCGGGAAAGTACTGTTTGGTAAGGAAAAATAGCGGGGCCTCCTCGGCTGACGGGGAAAATATTTACCGAGATAGGTGACGGGCGCGGAGGAAGTTTAACAAAAATAAAGGGAGCTAGAAAATTAATGGGGACACTGGTATTTGATTTGGTTAATCCGGTTATGACGTTTTGTGATTACAATAAATTGGGTTTTTTTTTGTGATGCTTGGGCTTGTATAACAACAATTAGAATGGTTATTTCCAAGTGCTGGTGGTGCTTTGTTAATATAACCTATATGTACTGTCAATTTACAGCAATGTGATGGCTTATTGCAGCTTAGTTTTTGATCCCGTCCGCTAATGGGAAGATGGTGTTTAAAAAGACAAAAGAATATATACAAAATGATCATTTAAATGTTTAGCAGGGAATGTCACCTGTGTTTTTATTATGCTCTAGACTTGCCAAAAAATGTGTCGACTGCGGGGGAAGCGTTTCTGGTGCAGCGGCTGCTGATTAGATGGGAGTGAAACATGTGGGCCGCGGGGCAGACGATTTAACTGTGTTGGGCTTTCGGGAGCGTTCGGACCGTGTAAACGACTAAAATTTTGTGATCCCTTCCGTGAAGACATTATAATAATAATAATAATTGGCCTTGGGGGTGCTGAAGCAAACTTGAGGGCAGAAAATGGGTTTTTGCCATATTGTTGTGCTTGCAGCATACATATTCTGGATATATGGGGTCTTGGAAAAATATTGTGATGTAGTTGAATATCGGAAGAGGGGTTAATTTGACTGTTTAATGGTTGTCTTCTCTAAAAAGCGTTGTATTTGGGCACAGGGAAAAAGCTGGTTTGTAAACATAAGATAACAATGCTGTTTTCGCAGCAAGAGTGGAGGTCATAGTTAACGGCTTATGGCGTTTTCTGTTTGGACTTTTCAGAATAAGAACAATACATGGTCTGCAAGAAATGCAAGGTTATGCGAATGCTTTCGCATTAATATTTTGGGTTTTAAAATGAAATGTATTAAGAGGATAGAAAATCTGTTCAGTAAAAGGTTGATTTGGTAAAAAGCTTTGGATTTGGGAAATAGACCAGAATAGTCATTTTTGAGCAATTGTGGATTTCAAAGGGCTCTTAGTTAAAGGAAACTAGCTTTTGGAGGGTAAAATAATATTAATACTATTTCAGAATATTTTGATTGTTCAAAATACTTTAATCCAGGAGGTTGGCTGGTTAAAGAAAAGGCCAGGATGACAAAATTTACAATAGTATGGTATATTGGTGACAATAAGGTTTTTAAAACATTAAAGTTTGTAATTAGGAATTGCCTAACAAAAGGTTGATTTCTCTAATTTAATTGTTGTAGATTTTTGTTTTGGTAACAGGGAGCTATGGGAAATGACTCTTGTCTTAAGTAAACATCATATGAGGTGATTTACAAAGTATATAGTAGGTATTGAATTATTTGGCTGTTAACGACATCAGATGGGAAATTTACAATGCAATAGTGGCATGATAAAATTCATGGCATTCATCCAAATAATTAGGTGAATTGTAAATAAAATAATTGGTTTAGGATGAGCATATTTTCCCTAAGAATGGAGTAACATGGAATGTTTTTCAAAGTGCACTTGAAAGAACATTGTCTGTTGTCCTGGCGGGAGGAAATATGCTTTGTCACAGGTCATATTGATGACTTTAAGGATATTACGGATTGGATAAGCATTGGTCAATTGATACAACCAAATAACGTTGCTTTTTACTGCTTTAAGGGCATGCAAATTGGTGAGAACTTTAGCAACGATGGGGTTAATACGCCTGAATGTTACAGTGATAACGAGTGGCAATAACAAGCTTAGATAAGGGAGGGAAAGGAGAAATTCTCCAAATTCCAGAATCTGGCTTAGAAACAGGTTATGTTAGTCGTTTTGGGTTTTTGACAGGATGTGGTAGTTAATGAATTCTGGGAAATTTTGGGAAATTGGGGACCCCATATCTAAAACAAATTTGAGACAAATGTGTAAATAGGCTCTATTTGGCGCTGGATGCCCGAATTTTAGTGGGGTCTTTCATGTTTTGAAACAAGTGACGCTTTAGGTAGATGGGTTGTCTATGAACAAAATGGGATGGGCGAAATTCGCTTACAAATTCGCCGTGTTATCTTGGTTCATAGAATTTGGAGTCAAGGTGACGTAATAAAGGCCATAGGCGTCATGTTATATAAAATAGGCGTGGATGAATTAGTTTTACAAATGGGGGAGATTATCTTATCACCTGAAACAAGTGGAAACAAAATTGGATGGCCGCCTTAAAAGGTGATTGGCATGCTATTAGAGGAAATTGGGATTTTCCAAAAACCTGATAGGGGGCCATTAGGTCATGGCGGCTGTGAAAATAAAAACCTTAGATGTGAAACTATTGCCACCTCAATTCAGGGAACAAACAGCTAAACTGATAGCATTAAAAAGGATATAACTTTGTGTGAAACTTGAAGGTATTTTTTTACAAACGGTTAAAATGCTAGAGTGGGGGTGTGTATACTAAAGGATCTACTAATGAATGCGGGGTGGATCCAGACCTTCCGGAATGTGGGGTATTCATGGCGTCCTCGAGAATTTGTGGATTTTCTCCGGGTACTCCAGTTTACTCCCACAAAATGAAATTATGGATGCTAGACTGGTTGAACACACTAAATTCTTCTGTTTATGAGTGTGAGCGTGAATGATAGTTTGTCTTTTTGTGTTTTTTGATTGGCAGACCACCGAGACATAATCTATCAATAAAAGATCAATAAAGAAAATAATTTGGGCTTGAGTCAAGGGAAGTCCTATGTCTCGACAAGGGGGAGGTGGCCTTGCTACAACGGCACTACAAGGCTTAGGGTTTAAATCTATATGCATACCCACATATCCATTTCAAAAGATACATTAACAGATTTTATTTTATTTCTATTAGATCATATAGATATCATTCCACGATATGGAATTCCAGAAACTATTTATCGTGATAATGACTCCCATTTTGTGAATATAATAGTTGTCTACCATCCACAATTGGCGGACCTTATATGAAGTCCTGTTTGGTAGACCTTACAAATTGTTATTATTCACTACACAATGACAATTGGATGATGAGGCAAATCTATCAGAGAAAAAAAAAAAAAACACACACACACACACCAAATTTAGACTATCAGAGGGAGATTTTGCTTCTCAACAGGAAACGGACGAAGTGACGGTGATTCTTGAAGACTGGATGCTGATACGCAGCATAAAAGAAGAATCATCGGAACAACGCAAAGTGGGAGGGTCCTTGTTACTGAAAGGGGACACGGATGCACCTTTCCCACAGTAAGAAGGTTGTCTAAATTGAAACGTTTCAAGAGGAAAAATGCCTAACCAAAGACAAAAAGTCATGTTGAAAACAATTATTGCTTTTGAGGCAAGGAGATTAATGATGATTGTGATTCTATTCCTTTCCACAGTAGGGTTGTTTTCTCCAGTTGGAGAAAAAGGCGGAGGCGTTTCAATTGAGGATACACCTTCTTACGAGAGGGTAAACCGAGAAACATACACATTTACATTTAATTAACATTACCTACTAAATCAAATTTCCAAATTGAAAATATATATTTGGACTCGGGGACGTCCCGGTTGCCATACAAGGGGTCAATCTATGGTGGGAAATATGTGTGGTACATTACCAGCAAAAAATTGAAGATTGGGAAAAGGATTGTTGCAGAAATTGGTCAAGATTGGAAAGCTTGGACTGACATATTAACCTGTGAAATTTATTTCTGAAACAGGGATTTCCCAAACGGGGGATAATTGGGCGCTGTTAATGGAGTGTAAAGAGGACAAGCACTATGTGGAGCTACTTTGGTAAAAGGGTGGTCTCAATTGAAACATTGAGGGGACGGGTAAGATAAACTTTCTGACTTAATAAGATACGGGAAACACCAATATTAATTGAAAAGATTATTGCTCAGCAAGCAATACCATAAAACTATAGGGAACTCTTTTATATTGGGTTTGATGTCTCCATATGGTTTCAATTGAGACTAAACCATCTTACAAAGGATTAGAAAATACGATGGGATCTAACAACTCCCTCAATCACCATTCTTTTGGGGAAGTGTTTTTACAAATAAAAAACGTGTCCTACTTGTACAGAAAAGAAAAAAATATTGAAATAGTGTTTATCCTGTTACGCAGTAAATAGGAAGTCAATTTTTCCACTGTTTAATCATTTTACCTGCTTAAACCTTACAGGGCATGGTCTGAAGCTGGGGGCGATAAATGAGACGTGGTGTACTGGCATTCTAAAACAAACTACACCCCTGATATCACGTTCTGGTCTATGGTGGCGGGGTGGTAGATAAATTATACGACTCCTGCCGAAACGCGGCAGGACTAGGTACTTTGGTCTCACTGCTCTTACCGGTGTCTGTTTTTCCATCCACAGTGGAGGAGATACAATTGGCGGCTCAGAATTCGGAGGTGAAGGGTCGTCCCTCCCGACATTGTCGAGAGGCATGGAGGGAAGGAGATCCAACATACATTGATGCGATTGGCATCCCCCGGGGCGTACCAGATGAGTATAAGCTGGCTAATCAGATCGCATCAGGTTGGGAGTCTATCTTCTTTCTAATCACCCCAAACAAAAATGTGGATAGAATAAATTACTTACATTACAATGTCCAAAACTTGGAAATTATATTAAACAGGGATTTGTGGCCATGAAGGAACAACTGGCAGCTACCAGTCTGATGGCGTTCCAGAATCGCATAGCGGTGGATATGATCCTTGAAACAGGGGGCGTGTGTGCAATGTTTGGAAAACAATGTTGCACCTTCATACCGAACAACACGTCACCCAGTGGATCCCTCACCAGGGCCATTACTGGCCTGCAAACACTGAACCGCAATATGCAAGAGCCTTCTGGAGTAGATACGTCCGCATTGTCAGATTGGTGGGATAAGACCTTTGGAAAATCTAAAGATTTGGCTACATCCTTCGTGGTGACTATAGGCACAATGACCGCTATCCTAACATTGTGTGGGTGTTGTATTATCTCCTGTTTACGCTCCTTGCTAAGCCGACTTATAACTACTGCAATTGCCCCTACAAATTCTAAAGTACATGAGTTGTATCTTATGGGACGGTTTGGGGAAAGCAGTGAGGTCCAGGAGTAC
Organism: Stigmatopora nigra; assembly: GCF_051989575.1. NCBI lineage: Eukaryota > Metazoa > Chordata > Actinopteri > Syngnathiformes > Syngnathidae > Stigmatopora > Stigmatopora nigra. Next base: position 64,588 of record NW_027551639.1, on the reverse strand, counting down.
GGTAAATCCGAGGACCAATTGGACAAATATGATTATGTTCTTTCTCTTTCAGACCAGCCATGGGGGTAAGGAGTAGGCGGGAAAAATCACAGTCACCCGACATTACCATTTCATGATTACTAAGAAATGATTAATAACATACACATTATAAAAACGGGGAATGTTGGGTTTATTCTGTATTACTATTATAAATATAGTTGTATTAAGTCAATTCTTTGTTAAATCATTCTCTTATTATTCTCAAAGTGTTGCGAGGTCAACAATAACCGCCAAGTCATCTTTAACCTGGACTGCCTGTTCCAGGATGTTTATACAAACAATTCACCCAATCTGGGTCTTCGAGATTCGGTGGTCCCTTTTGTAACGAGGCCAGGGTCATCTGGCCAATAACAAGAATGTTGTTTCTGCCACGTCCATAACACTTGTGACGCACTTCGGGCTTCTTTATGTAATTGTTATATGATTGTTAGCTCAAATGAAGGCATGATTGTTTTCGTTTTAATGCCTTAAAGCTGTACGCAAAATACTGTTCGGGAGGGATACTTTGGAAGATCGCCTCCCTTAAGGTTACTTATCCGTGATTCAATCTATTTAATTAAATGTCAATAATTGAATAAGATGTCTGCCTGCAGTAATTGATAATTACAAAGGGTAATTATTAATGAACCTATCAATAATACTCAGACAAAAGTTGTTACATGGTGCACACAATTTGAAATGATAAAAAAAAGGTATAAAATACGGGCAAATCGTATAAATCGGCAGGTGTATTAATATTATTTTGGATGCAGAAAATATTTTAGGCCATTTCAGAAAATTGGTGCAAAAACATAATTTTCATATTATTGTCATACTTTGTTTAGTGTAATCTTAAATATTCTTTTAAGATGAAATCAATAAAATTAGAACGATAATTTAATAACATGTTGCGAACTCAAAAGGTGCCATCTTTAATCTCACTATGTAACAACCTAATTAAAGGAATCCATTTCTTGTTCTAAATCTAATTAATATAATATGTAATATGATCACCATGCAGACGATAGGCTCCAAAAGCTTATCACTCGGCACATTCATCCAGGTCATTTCTCGGGCAGCAGGGTCACCCGGCGAACAAGGCGTCAATAGGTCGTCCACCATAAGATTGTTGTTGCCGCGGGATGGCCCAGAGATCTGAAAAGGTGGAAACATTTATTGTATAGCAGCTAGAAAAAAATATGATTGCAGAAAGGACAATTCAAATCAAGAAGATCATATGTTCTTAGGCATTATGAAGGCGTATTAATGCCAGGAATGTCCAGAGTTTGGACTGGACTTTTTTTGGGTCCAGTGAATATTCACACTGCCGTATTTGCAAGAGACCCGGGATTTGACAACAAACCGATGCATGTGTGAACATCAATCATTGGATAAAACGTTACAGGTGAAGTAATATTTTAAATATGCAACTAAATACTCAGGGAGTATATACCTTTACAAGACTGCCTCAAAGGTATTGTGAAAATCAGTATACACACACACAAGTGATGTGTGCCAATATTGCGAAATTCCAACCTGGGTGTGCAGCCAGATTATTGTTTATGTACTTGTGGTGTCACTTAATTTGGAGTCTTGTAAAATAGACAAAGTTGCATGGTTAAGGTACCTGGCGGCGGAGAGCCACTAGGTAAGCAAAAGCAAATTGCAGCTTTGTAAGGAAGAAGTGAAATATGTGGGACATAATCTTATTACTACGATACTACATGTTTTTGCTCCAATACAAAAAAACTACAACACAAGTATATAATTATCATGAAGTGTAATATAAAATATTACATTCAGGAGCATATGGAAAGACTGTATGTAATATATATATAGATCCCTCTCTCCTCTCTCCCTCTCTCCCTCTCTCCCTCTCTCCCTCTCTCCCTCTCTCCCTCTCTCCCTCTCTCCCTCTCTCCCTCTCTCCCTCTCTCCCTCTCTCCCTCTCTCCCTCTCCTCTCTCCCTCTCTCCTCTCTCCCTCTCTCCCTCTCTCCCTCTCTCCCCTCTCTCCCTCTCTCCCTCTCTCCCTCTCTCCCTCTCTCCCTCTCTCCTCTCTCCCTCTCTCCCCTCTCCTCTCTCCCTCTCTCCCTCTCTCCCTCTCTCCCTCTCTCCTCTCCCTCTCTCCCTCTCTCCCTCTCTCCCTCTCTCCCTCTCTCCCTCTCTCCCTCTCTCCCTCTCTCCCTCTCTCCCTCTCTCCCTCTCTCCTCTCTCCCTCTCTCCCTCTCTCCCTCTCTCCCTCTCTCCCTCTCTCCTCTCTCCCTCTCTCCTCTCTCCCTCTCTCCCTCTCTCCCTCTCTCCCTCTCTCCCTCTCTCCCTCTCTCCCTCTCTCCCTCTCTCCCTCTCTCCTCTCTCCCTCTCTCCCTCTCTCCCTCTCTCCCTCTCTCCCTCTCTCCTCTCTCCCTCTCTCCTCTCTCCCTCTCTCCCTCTCTCCCTCTCTCCCTCTCTCCCTCTCTCCCTCTCTCCCTCTCTCCCTCTCTCCCTCTCTCCCTCTCTCCCTCTCTCCCTCTCTCCCTCTCTCCCTCTCTCCCTCTCTCCCTCTCTCCCTCTCTCCCTCTCTCCCTCTCTCCCTCTCTCCCTCTCTCCCTCTCTCCCTCTCTCCCTCCCTCCCTCCCTCCCTCCCTCCCTCCCTCCCTCCCTCCCTCCCTCCCTCTCTCTCTCTCTCTCTCTCTCTCTCTCTCTCTCTCTCTCTCTCTCTCTCTCTCTCTCTCTCTCTCTCTCTCTCTCTCTCTATATATATATATATATATATATATATATATATATATCTCTATCTCTCTACCTATATCTATATATATGCTTATTAGGAATGTTAAGTTCATCATTATTATAAATGTGACATTAATACGAGGCATTTTAATACATCTCTTGCAAAAGAAATGCTTGCTCCAAAGTTAACCGAAATCACTTTGGAGGTCACTTCTCCTTCACACCTGGACTTCTCGAGACTATGGTTCACCGCAATAGAACGGTAAATTGTTTCGGGAAGCATCCAACTCTGAAGACGATGAACAACAAGCTCTTGGGAACTGTGGAATTGTTTTGGGAAACGTGGCTTTTCAAGATGGTCCGCATCAATTTTCTCTAGGGAGGTTTGACAGAACTACAATAGTTTTGAGAACTGAGAATAATTGTTATGAGACTCTGAATAATGTTTAGACTTCTGTAATGCATGTTGTTTAAATCTTATGAGTATATTAGCAAAAAGGACACCGGGGTCTTCAAAATCATCTGACCGGAGGCGTGTGTGGATGGATTCTCTTCTTGCAAGAATAAAAAGATATGATCACAGATGCCTCCATTATTGAAGGGTGAACTTATTGGTGAATCTATCAATTCCATTAACTTTGATTTGCTTTGTACTTTGTGCTTTTGCTTTTCTGTTCTGTCTAATCACTCTCTAGCTACTGCCACCATGAAATTTCCCAAAAACGGGATAAATAAAGTGATCCATCCATCCATCCATCCATCCATCCATCCATCCATGGTGGTAAATAGTACATACGACACTGATTCCACATTCTGACAGTGGTGGACCGTCAGAGCCTGCAAGGCCATCTCTGTTGGCCTAAAAATATCTAAATCACAGACTGATGTCAATTATGTTTTGTCCATGAATACTTATTAAATAATTCCAAATTGTCAGTCACCTTCCTTTTATTGCTTTTCTCCTGGTTGCGTTGCTTCCAGATGTGTGTTTTCATATTTAAGCATTTAACCAATCACATTTCAGCTATTTGTTGCCAGGGTCAGAAATCTGCTTTGAGGCCTTCACAATCAGTTCTGCAGGCTCTGCTGCGTAAAAGAAGTGTCGATAAAACTGTTGCATTAACCAATCAGATTTCGAGTTGGAGACATCAATGCTTTCTCGCAGGCGTAGTGATACGTCATCACTTTCACCAACTATGATTGGCTAGTGATAGAGTGGACTGGCCAGAGCTACCAAACTCTATCTGGAGCGAGCTGCACAAGCAAATATATTGTTGTGTTGATTTAATAACAATTTTGACAACCCGCAATGGCCGAAGGAGGAGAAGAAATGGATTTGATTGCAGATTGACTGTCAAAGCCATTTTCGAGACGGACCAATCCAAGCTCATCTCCACTACTCAGCGGCAACCGGGCGTTCAGTCCACTCAGAAAGCTCTATTTTTGGATGAGAGCGACAGCATCTGCCTGGTGCCCGCACTTAGAGGGAACTCCAGCTTCAAATCAGTCTGCTGCCCTTCCAATGGCTTAAGGAGAATTAGCATCTTTATGAAGCGGAATTGAGGTTGGCGCACTGAAAGCGTACTGAATTGTGTAGCGGCCACTGCGTGCAACACAGGAGTACGGCGCAAGCCCGACCCAAAAACTGGTCAATATAGCCGCCACCGACACGCGACCCTTTGACCAAAATCCCTTTTTCCGGGATCAACTCCATAATTTTAAGTAGGTAATTCGTGTGTTCACGTATGTGTCCGTCTGTTTACTCAGCTCCCAATCGCAATTTCACCCCATTGGAAAAAGTCTTAGAGTTTCTTATTTTAATGGCTTAAAAAATAATTTTCCTTTTTTACATACAAATTTCATTCAAAATTGCTATACTTTTTAAATTTTTTAAAAGTATTTAGGTAGTAGGATTGTGGAACTAATTTTGCTAATTAAATGCGAAATAAGAATTTAGGTTACAAAACCACTTCTGGAATCAATTGATTTTGTAAGTAGGAGATACCACTGTGTCTTCTTTAAGAACCTATGTATTTTACAAGTATACAAAGTGGGAAGTTTGTTGTTTGAAGTCTCACCTTTTTAAAGTGTGTCGCAGACTGGACCTTCCTAACAGGCTGCATTAGAGCATCCCGTACGATGATGCTTATGTCAGCACCAGAGTAGCCGTCTGTTTTGTGAGCAAGCTGCCGCAGGTCAGTCTCACTTAGGCTGTGTGGTGTGTTGCCCAGGTGTAGACGAAACATCTGAATTCGGGCTGGTTCCTCGGGCAGAGGGATGTAGATACGCTTTTCAAACCTGAACAAAAACAAGTTCCACTCAATCATTATTATTGACTCGACACTGTATGGAGAGGCTTTCTTCCAGATCTGCTGGAAAATATCTTGTTTGGGACAGAAAACACTTTTCTTAAAGAATTGCAGTGACTTGACCTTCTTCGGATGGCAGCGTCAAGTACCCAGGGAATGTTGGTTGCTCCCAACACCAAAATGCCATCGTTATTGTTACCCACACCTAAAAAATGAATAAATACATACATTAAACAAGATCAATAGGCTTTTATATAATACATATGTACAGTCATACCTCTAATTACGCATGCCTCTAGGTGCAAAATTTCAGGTTTTGAAACCTTTCTATATGCTACTGAGTGCCTCAAGATAAGAAAAATATCCAAGCTACGAAAACCCCCAAAGGACATGTATTCCTTTTCCGTTATTTTGAAAATATTGTCGAAGATGCATTAATTCTAACTTTATAAGCTCCCTACATATACTGGGCTCTCATTGGCTGTCTCACAACCCTCCATTTTCTTTGACCCATTGTCTGCTTAAACCTATTTAGAAAAATGTGAAAGAAAGCAAAAGCGCGGATGCCGAGTGGGCCTAGCTGCTAAGCAAAGGCAGCAACCAGACCGGGCACCACTTCCTAGTATATTTTAAAATGGATGAGTTGGAACTTCATATTGCTACCAATAGCTTTGTTAGGAACTGCAACATTATTCTCATCACAGAAATGTGGCTACACCCGCAAATCCCTGACGCCGCGGTATTGTTAGCTAGCCGAACGCTTATTTGAAACGATCGTTCATAAGAATTAACAGGGAAAAGCAAAGGAGGGGGACTTTGCGTGTTCATACACAACGAATGGTGTTGCGACAGTAGGATCATTAACACTCACTGCTCCCCGGATTTAGAGCTATTGGCGATATGGAGCAGGGCCTTCTATGTACCTAGAGAGCTAACGGTTATCATTGTAAGGGCTATCTATATTCCACCGGATGCTAACTGTCAGCCTGGGTAAACATTATGTAGTAGGGTGCATTGTTTTGTGTGTGGATTATTTTTCTTCAGATAAATGGAGCTGTGGTTCTACCCCGGGGGCAAAGCCATGGCCAGGCCAACACAGCTGTGACTACTTCCCAATGATCATATGACCAGTGTAAGAAGCAAGATCTGATAGATGTTGCCGCTCATCTAGGGTTCACTCTGACCATGACTACCAAGCTTGATTCTGTGGAATCTGGCAACGGGTTGAAAGTATGATAGGTCTGAAAATACAACTTCAGGAGCAGGTTAAGAAAGAGTGAGATCAATTTAAATAGGAAATAGGTTTATTACCGGACTGCAGGATGGTTGGAGAATGCGACAGCTGTGAACCTCTCACAGCCTGCCTTCCTCGCAATTCTCTTTGACTGAACAATAGGTCAGTCTTTATACAGGAACTATAGTGTAATATTTCTAAGACAGTGATGTAGGACAGAGCTTATGTAAACAAAACTTTGAGCTAATATGGTTAGACATTAGCAGGTTTAAGTTGTATGCAAACATGATATTTTTATAGCTCACACAAACTGCCGCAGCCTATCTTATGCTGCGCGTTTCAAACAAACAGTTCCAAAGCGAGTTGGCCATATTCCACAATACAAGGAAACAATTGCAAGGCCAGCTATTTAGCTATCTTACAATTTGTGGTGCGAACAAACAATTGCAAGGCCAGCTAGTTGGCTTATCCTACTTTCCACTGTCCTAACAAACAATTGTAAAACCAGTTTGGCCACATTGGCTTGACATGAACAAACAATTATTAAGACAGTTGGCAGGTCTACCCCGATAAGATGAGGTAGGCAGATGGTGTCACCTCTAATGTAAGGGCTCTATTTAGGGATGGCGATCCACCACTAGTTGGCACCAGAAGCAGGATTCCTTATTCCATTGCTGGCTTAAGGGCAAACCAGAGGGAAATGGTACTTTACCTGGAAGATCCCCATATTGCTCTAGAGATGTTGCGTTTTCAATGTGAGGCTAAGGATAGGGAGTATAACTATAAGATAGCCCTCAAGAAAATGGAGTTCGAATTGCAATATGCCCATCAGCTAGCCGTCAAGGAAATCGAGAAGGAGATTGAACTTAAAAGGCTGGAGGTTCAACTCATAAGGAGTTCCAGTAGACTGGTGACTTCAACAAAGCGTGTTTAAAGACTGTTCTGCCTAAGATCATTCAGTCCTTGAAGTGAAACACCAGAGGAGACAAAACTCCAGACCATGGGAATTCTAATATCAAGCATGCTTATAAAGCCACTTCCCTCTTTCTCCTGGCTGGATCAGATCATTTCTACATGTCCCTCACCCCCGCATACTCACCACTCCGGAAGCTAACAAGGCCACAAATAAAGATATTAAAATAAAAACTTGGCCCGAGAACGTCAATTTTCAGCTGCAGGACTGTTTTTTCCCGCACCAACTGGGAACGTTTCGGACATCACAACCTTCAGGACTACACGGACACTGTACTTTCCTACATCCAAAACTGCACGGAAGTCACTGTTAAAAAACGGATATGGGGTTTTCCTAACCAAAAACCCTGGACGACCAAGGTGACACAGGCATTCATTAAATGCCATAACACCGCCTTCAGGTCAGGGGACAAGGTACAATACAGCGCTGCCAGAGCAGAGCTGGAGATAGGCCAAGGCAGAATATACAGAAAAAAAGAAAATTGAGGAGCACTTCACAGGAAATAACGAGCAGTTCACAGGAAATAATCCAAAAATGTGGCAGGGAATATAACATATTACCAATTACAATGACAATAATAGGTCTGTTAATGCAGATGTCTGACTAGCTGAGGAACTGAACCGTTTCTATGCCCGCTTTGAGACTGACAAATCAGACCCAGTCTCAACATCCCCACCACCACCCTGTAGCAGTACACTGAAGTTTCAGGAACATGTAGTGAGAATGGTAATGGGGTCTGTAAACACCAGAAAGGGTGCTGGCCCCAACGGAGTACCTGGGAAGGTGCTCACAGCCTCTGCTGACCAGCTAGCTGGAGTTTTCACAAAAATTTTCAATTGTTCCCTGCAACAATCCATCATTCCATCCTGCTTGAAATCTTCCACCATTATCCCTGTCCCCAAAAAGCCAACCATTGACAGTCTGAATGACTATAGGCCTGTTGCACTCACGCCTGTGATCATTAAGTGCTTTGAAAAGTTGGTCGCCCGCCATATCAGGAATACAATCCCTCGATGAGTTGACCCTCACCAGTTTGCATATAGAGCAAACAGGTCCACTGGGGATGCTATCGTCATTCCTCTACACACAGCACTGAGCCACCTGGAGCACCATGGGAATTACGTGAGGATGCTTTTCATTGACTATAGCTTAGCCTTTAACACCATAAAACCGGACATTCTGACTGACAAACTCTTCCACCTTGGACTATCCTTTTCCATCTGCTGCTGGATAGAGAACTTCTTGACCAACCGACCACAAAATGTTAGACTTGGTCCGCACCTCTCTTCCTCCAATACACTGAGCACTGGCTCCCCTCAAGGCTGTGTACGGAGCCCTCTTCTGTACTCCCTGTATACATACGACTGTACACCAAACCACCAGTTTAACTCCATCATCAAATTTGCGATGACACTACTGTAAACGCACGTTATAGAGAAGTACTACCAATTTCATCACACGCACTTTCAGAGTGTGATGACAAGTTTTTTGTTTTGTTTTTGGGTTGTACTGAGTCCTCTCCTGTACTCCCTGTACAGATTCGACTGGACACCAACCCACCAGTCTAACTCCATCATCAAAATTGTTGATGATACCACTGTGGTCGGACTCATTTCAGGAGAGGATGAGTCGGCCTACAGAGATGAGGTCAACAAACTGTCTTTGTGGTGCTCGGTGACCAATCTCACACTCACACAACGAAAACTAAATAAATAATCCTGTACTTTCGCAAGCACAGCACGGATTTGGCCCCACTCCTCATAAATGGAGTATTTGTAGACAGGGTTCAGTCCTTTAAATTCCTGGAGGTCCATGTCACAGATAAGCTCTCATGGTCTACAAACATGAGGGCAGTGATGAAGAAGGCTCGGAAACAACTACATTTCCTCATGGTACTTAGGAGCAACTTGTATACCAAGCTTCTGATAAACCGTTATAGAACCGCTGTGGAGAGCATCCTGGCATACTGCATCACAGTGTGGTATGCTGGAAGCACGGCAGCAGACAAAAAAAGCCATGCAGAGAGTGATTAAGGGCCCAGAAGATCGTCGGCTGCTCTCTGCCCTCACTGGAAGACATTGCCAGCCCTTGTTACCTCAGCAGAGTCAGGAACATTGTCGGGGACCCATACCATCCTCGTTACAACTTGTTCCAGGTCCTGCCCTCTGGCAGACGCTATAGGTCTCACAAAGTACGGACAAATAGGCTTTAGGACAGTTTTTTCCCACATACATCAGAACTCGAAATTTGCGGTAACGCAACACACAATCCCTTCTGTGTAATAAGGCTTTTATCGAGTCAATGATGATGACAAAGCCTATGTCCGATAATTATATTATTACTGTATTTTCACGACTATAAGGCGCACCTAAAATCTATTTTTTTTTTCAAAAGCTGACTATGCGCCTAAAAATCCGGTGCGCCTTATATATGGATCAATATTGAGCCGCGACAGGTCTCGCAATTTACGGGAAGCAGCCACCGACTCTATTTTTCCTGTAGAAGAAGTGCGCTGTGCATACTGGGAAATATTAAACAACGATTCACTTTCATTTGTGCGTTTGTATAAAGACTGAAATGGGTCCTATTAAGAGACACGCTCACAATGCAGAGTTTAAACTCAAAGCGATCAGTCACAAAGTAGAACACGGAAGTAGAGCAGCAGCAAGAGAGTTTAACATTACTGAATCGATGGTGCGGAAGTGGAGGAAGCATGAGGATGAGCTGCGCCAAGTAAAGAAGACTCAACAAAGTTTCCGTGGCAATAAAGCGAGATGGCCACAGTTAGAGGACACACTTGCACAGTGGGTTGTTGAACAAAGAGCAGCAAGTAGAAGTGTCAGTACAATCACTATTCGAATGAAGTCAACAGCGCTTGCACGGGAATTTAACATTAAATAATTCAGAGGTGGTCCTTCTTGGTGTTTTCGGTTTATGAAAAGATGTAATCTCTCCATCCGTACACGAACTGCTGTTTCACAGCAACTGACAGCTGACTTCCAAGAAAAGCTGGCAACTTTCCACTCATACTGTACAAACAAGATTACTGAAAAAAAAGATCCGGCCAGAGCATATCATTAATATGGACGAGGTTCCACTCACCTTTGATATTCCTGTGAACCGCACAGTGGATAAAACGGGAGCATGTACAGTGAATATACACTCCACAGGGAATGAGAAATCCTCCTTCATTGTAGTTCTCGCCTGCCAGGCTCTTGGCCAAAAACTTCCACCCATGGTTATTTTCAAGAGGAAAACTTTGCCAAAAGAAAACTTTCCAGCCGGCATAGTCAGCAAAGCTAAGCCGAAGGGATGGATGGATGAAGACAAGATGAGTGAATGGTTGAGATAAATTTATGTGAAGAGGCTTTTTTCAAACAGCTCTGTCCCTATTGATCTACGACTCCATGCACTCACATATCACCGATAATGTCAAAAAACAAGTGAAGCACACTAATTCAGTGCTTGCCGTCATTCCAGGTGGATTGACAAAAGAACTCCAGCCGCTAGATGTTGGTGTCAACAGAGCATTCAAAGCCAGACTGCGTACTGTGTGGGAGCAGTGGATGGCAGAAGGCAAACACGTTCACCAAGACGGGGAGTCAGTGCCGGACGACATGCGCCACCATCTGACAGTGGCTCGTAAATGCCTGGGCTGATATATCAGTCTCAACTGTGGTCCAAACTTTCAGGAAGACGGTAATTGTCCTCGAACTGCCAGACAACAACAGCGACACTGACTCGATCAATGACGACCTTGATGAGACGGAGCCGGATGTGTTGGATGGCCCATTCACTGAGATGGTCAATTTGAACACTTCAGAAGGAGAATTCGAGGAATTCTTAGATGAGGAGCTGATAGAGTGAGATTTGTTTTTTTTTTGTGTTTACAGTTTAGTTATTATCCTATTTCTTTATTGTTTTTGTACATTACGAGTGTCACTATATTGCGATTGCACTAACGTTTAATTTACCATAACAGTATCAGACGTTTTTTTTGCGTGTTGACTAAATGGCGGAAAAGTAAAATGTCATGCCTTGCTGTTGTTCAAAGATGTTAAAGATGTGTCACGAAAATGCTTTACCTCAGAGAAAATAATAAAACAGCTGTTTTGAGATTGAATGGAGTGGTGGAAAGCTTGTTTGTAATCTATTAATAAAGATTGACTGACCTATCTGACTGTTTTGTTGACATTCTCTTTAGCGCAGCACCATCTAATGGTTGCATAACGTAACTACAGCCTCTACTGTAGCGCCTTAAAATGTGTTGCACCTTATGTATGGAAAACGTTTTAAAATATGTCATTCATTGAAGGTGCGCTTTATAATGCGCTGCGCCTTATAGTCGTGAAAATACGGTATTTATGCTTGGGCAAGCTGTGGCTGAGTGACTTGACCTAAACCGCAGCCTGCGGTGGGCGAAATTGTGTCGCGTTGGCAGGCGGCGGGGTGTGTGGTCAGTAATTAGGACATTGAGGAGTTAGTCGATGGGCACCAAAACAGAGTATGAGTAAATGCATCACTCTGCAAAACACGAAGAATTCAATGAGAAGGCAGCCACAGCACAAATCAGAAAAAATGGCGGAGAAACAAACTTTGAACATCATTTTTTTTACACCCTGAAAACGTGTTCACGAGTGGTGCCCACTTTCACGTTTGCCATGTGCATTTTAGAAACATTAATAAAAGCTGTCAAAGGCAATTGTCTTTGTATAGTTTTTTCTTCAAAATCTACGTCAGCCAGCACTGCAGAAGCAGTTAAGAATCAGTCGTGCCTTATAAAATGGGTTTAAAATTAAATTTCAAAGAAATCATAAAATGTTAATGCTTTTAGTTGATTAATGTTGTTGCTTGATTTCTTAATGCTGTGTTTATTAAATGTGTGTTTGTGTGTTTGTGTGCTATTAGTAGGTGTGTGCTATCCCGGTAGCTTTCTCTTGTTTGCATGCGTTTCAACACAGGTAGATTTTGTATATATTGTATATAGATTGTGTATATTTGAATATTTGTTATTCATTTTGTGACATTAATAATTATTTTTCTGATCATTTTCTCTCATTTTTGTGTTTCCCACATCTTTCTTACAAAATTGGGACATAGGGAATTGGACCAGCGTGGATTTTCTCCAGGTACTCCGGTTTCCTCCCAAATTCCAAAGAAACGCATGGTAGGCTGATTGGACACTCGAAACTGCTCCTAGGCGTGAGCGTGAATGGTTGTTTGTCTCCTTGAGCCCTACGATTGGCCGGCCACCAATTCTGGATGTCCCCCGCCTCTGGCCCGATGTCAGCTGGGATGGGATCCAGCACCCCCGCAACCCGAGTTAGGATAAAGCGGTTTAGAAAAGGAGATGAGATTGGTATATTCTTATAATTTCTAAAAGGTTTAGGGGATAGTATAAAAGATCAGAGATGATATGTTATAATATAATGTAATATATACTTCTACCTACAATTATCCAAGTTACAAAAACACTTCTGGCACCAATGCATTTCATAAGTTGAGGTCGCAATGTCTATTATATAGTAGTTTTTGATCATCTCATAATTTTGTATGCTTTCAGAGGATTGCGTCAAAGAGCCCCCCGAAGACTAATTTCCTTATCGTGGTGGTGGGATTTGTATGTCCTCGGAGCTACATCGTCTGGAGCCTTGTGCCCCTGGTAGGTTCACCCATAGTAAACTGGTCTGAGGTGAGGGACCAGACAAATTACGACACAGAAGACGTCTTATGAGGAGCAACATTATTGGACGTCTTCCCTCGCGCAGAAGCGGGTCACTGAGGCCCCACTTTGGAGCCAGGCCCAAAGGAGGGTACATTGCGAGCACCTTGTGACCGGGCCTACACCCGTGAGACACCCGATGGGTATCCCCCCTCATATGGGCCACCTATGAGAGGGGCCAAAGAGGTCGGGTGCGTCGAGATTTGGGGCGGCAGCCAAGGAGGGATTCTTCGCGGTCCGATCCTCGGCTGCAGGAACTGGCTCTTGGGACGTGGAATGTCACCTCTCTGGTTGGGAAAGAGCCGGTGCTAGTACGTGAGATTGAGAAATTCCGTCTCGACATAGCTTGGGTTATGGTACCACTCCTCTCAAGGGGGATTGGACACTTCCACTCCAGAGTTGCCCATGGTAAGAGGAGACGAGCGGGTAAGGGCATACTTTTAGCCCCCGGGTCGGTGGCTGTATTTTGGGGTTTATCCGGGTAGATGAAATGCTAACGTGAGTAATGACAGTGAAACCTGGAGGGGAGTGATTGGGAAGAACGGCCCCCCTGATCGGAACCCGAGTGATGTTCTATTGTTGGATTTCTGTGTTCATTGTGGATTGACAATTATGAAGACCATGTTCAGGCCTGGAAGACCCAAACGTTTTGTGAAGGTCTTCTGGGAATGCTTGGCGGAGTCAACTGTCAGACGGAGTTTTAATTCCCACCGCCAACAGTTTCTCCCATGTTTGGGAAGAGGGGCGGGGGGGACATTGAGTGAGGACCATGTTCCTCACTTCTATTGTGGAGGCGACAGACCAGAGCCACATCCGCAAGGCCTGTCGTGGCAGAAATCCCAGAACGAGCTGGTGAGGGTTGCTGTCAGGCTCAAAAATGAGTCCTGTCGTGCCCTTTTGGCCTATGGGACTCCGGAGTCAGCTGATGGGTACTGGGTGGCCAAGTAGCACGCGGCTTTGGTCGTCTCTGAAGCAAAAACTCGGGCATGGGAGGACTTTGCTGAGGCCATGGAAAACGACTTTCGGGTTTCATCGATGAAATTATGATCCACCATCCGACATCTCAGAAGGTGGAATGAGTGCACCATCAACACAGTGTATAGTGGGGATGGAGGGCTGCTGACCTCGACTATTGTGAATCGGTGGAACGAATACTTTGAAGACCTCCTCAATTCCAGCGACAAGCCTTCCTATAAAGAAGCAGAGCTGGGGGACTCTAATCTCTGGGGTTGAAGTCACTGAGGTGGTTAAAAAGCTCCTCGGTGGCAAGGCCCGAAGGTGGATGAGATCCACCCAGAGTTTCTAAAGGTTCTGGTTATAGTGGGGCTGTCTTGGTGGACATGCCTCTGCAACATCACGTACACACCGGGGGCCGCATCTGGATTGGCAGACCAGGGTGGTGTTTCCCCTTTTTAAAAAGGAGGACCAGAGAGTGTGTTCCAATTATCGAGGAATCAGACTCCTCAGCCTCTCTGGGAAGGTCTATTCTGGAGTACTGGAGAGGAGGGTCCAAGTCAAATCTCGGAAGCAGTCTGAAGCATTTGGGATGAGAATCTGCACCTCCAAACCTGAAATCATGGTTCTCAGTTGGAAAAAGGTGGTATGCCCTCAGGGATCAGATTCTTCCCCAGGTTAAGTATCTTGGGTACAAGTGAGGGAAGAATGGACCGGGAGATCGACATTGGTTGGTGAGGCGTCTGGAGTGATGCGGATTCTGGAACAGTCTGTCGTGGTAAAGAAGGAGCTGATCCAAAAGGCAAGGTTGATCTTTGTTCCCACCCTCATCTATGGTCACAAGCTGTGCATGGATGACCGAAAGAACAAAATCTCCGATACAAGCGGCTGAAAGGAGTTCCCCCGCAGGATCTCCGGACTCTGCCTTAGAAATAAGGTGAGAAGTTTGGTCATCCAAGAGGGGTTTGTAGTAGAGCCGTTGGTCCTCCGGATTGAAAGGGGCCAGATGGGTTGGCTCGGGCATCTGATCAGGATGCTCCCTAGACGCCTCACTGGGGAGGTTTTCCAGGCACGTCCCACCGGGAGGAAGCCACGGGGTCGACCTTGGACATGCTGGAAAGACTATGTCGCCCGGCTGGCCCGGGAACGCCTTGGGATACTCCCGGAAGAGCTGGTTGATGTGGCTGTGGAAAGGTAAGTCTGGGCTTCTCTGCTGAAGCTGCTGCCCCCGCGACCCGACTTCGAATAAAGTGGGAGAAGATGAGATGAGAGTCAAAGAGGGTGGAATAAATGGTGACACAAGTAATACTATATCTTTCTGTCTGGCGGAACAATTTACCAATGCATTTTCGGCAGATGACATTAATTTCCTATACTGGATTGTTTTTTTAATAATTATTATTGTAAAAAGTATTGTTCTCAAACATGCAGAGCAACATGAACAAATGTACATAAAAATTTAAGTACATTTAAATGATTTTATGGCACAGTAATTGAATAATGACTGGTTAATGAATTAGATTTAGAGACAGCTTATGCTCACCCTGCATCTGGACCAGGAACTCTGTCTTAATGCGGCGAGCAGCTTCACTCTCATTCTCATTCCTGGAGCCACACAGAGAATCAACCTCATCAATGAAGATGATGGAAGGTTTGTGCTGGCGAGCCAGATCAAACAGGTTTTTTACAAGTCTTGAAAAGATAAAATAAAAAGGGCAGAAGGTTTAAGAGTTTAGTGCTGATAGGTTCTCCAATAGGTATTCCCAAATGCACGCACGAATAAAACAGACATCTGACTCATAACCGGTGTCTTGCAAGAGAGAATCGATCCTGACGTGTCTCCGTCCGAGATCATTCTGCCGTCAGCCGCCTCTCTCTCACATTTTATTTACATAAAATTTTACAACATGCATCTCAGTTCTCAAAACAATTAAAGGTCTGCCGGATCTTCCCGAGAGAGCTTTACATGAAGTCGATGTTTCTCCTAAAAATTGAAAGTACTCTGGATCTTCCCAAGGGAGTTTGATGTGAACCACTTTCAGAAGTCAATGTTTCTCAAAACAATTTTTGAAAGTCCTCCGGATCCCAAGGGAGCTCGATGTTTCGGTGTGAACAATAGTTTTGAGAATTCCAGCTGCAGAGGGGAGTGACCTTCCCGTTGTTTATCTCGGTTGCAAGCAGATGTAATAAAAATTACTTTTAAATGATAATAACCTAAGTAAAGCAAAGCATTCCTCATTGCGAGCAAATATATAATAAATGTGAGACTAATGACACTAACAAGTGCTTTTCTAATTAGGTCAGAACTGTCACCTTTTCCCATGGCGGTGATGTAGCATCTGGAGAATAAGTGGTTTCAGATCTTAGAAAAGAATACTTGGTCAATAGATCATCATAGGACTGATGTTCAAACTGCAGACTCCAGTTTGATGGGAGCGATATTACTTGTGAAGCACGGCCTGAGAATGAAGGAATCCAAGCACAAATCTGTTTGATGTGAATGGCAGTTGCAGCCAGTCTCCAGATCTAAACCTAATGAAAATCTTTGGAGGCAAGTCAAACTGAGTTTCTCAGCAACGGACACCTGACTGATATAGAAAAGATTGTGTGGAAAGGGCCAAAATCCCTCCATAGTGTGCAAACCTGGTGAAGAACTACAGGAAACGTTTGACCTACCATTGGTTTTCTTAGCCATTCAAATAATTATTTTCAGCTATATCACACAAATTAATCGTTTAAAAAAAATCACAATTCTGACTTCTGGATTTTTCTTTTTAGATTCTCTCTCACAGTGGACATCCATCTACAATGAACCTTTCAGACCCCTTTATGATTTCTAAGTGGGAAAACTTTCAAAATAGCACCGTGTTCAGATACTTATAGAACTGACTGTATATTATTATTGTTCATGTTATAGATAATGGTTGCTGACGTAGTGACTGAGTGTGCAGGCACATTGTCAAGGAAGTATCGAAACAGTGACACGAGTTGAATAATGTTCGACTACGTGAGTGTGCAGGCGCAGTGTCAAGGAAGAGGCAAGACATGAGCGTGTGCTTAGGTGTGCGTGGCTGTGCGTAAATGCTCAGTAGGGATCAAACTCATTGTTCATCTTTAGAAAGACAAAGTGTTATGACTAACTTGGTGGATGTTCTTAATAGTTTTGTGTTTGGTTTATTTAATTAAGGGTCAATACATACTAATGAACATATACATATTCAGGGTAATTAGTTCAGATGTTATTTGGTATTGAGTTCCACATATGTGAGGCATGGCTATGCTCATGCACTCTTTCTGAACGGAACTACACACTGACTTCTGGAGACAGCTCTTGTTTATTTGTTGGATTTTTATTTGTTGCAACTTCTTGCAGTGGTCCAAGAGCTTTGTGATTTAGGATTTTGTAAACTAAGGTGGCATCAGCATATTTTTAAGTATTGTCCAAGTTTGGGCGTTTGTGTTTTTTAAAGCTTTGACATTGATGGTATGTTTTTGTTTTTCAGTCCAATGCTTTCAGAGCTTGCTAAAAAATGGTTTTAGTGGTGTCTTGTAGGCCAATGACCAACATGTTAGGCAGTAAGTCATGTGTTATATGATCATTGTGTCAAAATAGCTTTGCTGACTCAGGATTTAGATTGTTTCTAATGAACCTAAAATTGGAGAAATTTAATTTAATTCTATTCAGTGTTTTTTATTTTATCTTTCATGTAAGGATAAGTAGTGGGTCAAGAGTTATTCCTAGGACAACATAGATTGTTATACCTCAGACAAAAACATTAAGGTCACTGTCATTTGTCGCTCTTTTCGAGAAGTACATAAAGACAGTCTTAGATGTTAAAATGGAGTTGGGATGTTTCAAGCTTATTATACACGCTTGTCATTGCATCTGTCCGTTCCCGTGCAGCAAGTCTTTTGTTCTCGCATGGACATGTATGTAATAACTTTGCTGTATGGACGACGGAGCCAACTTGCATGCGTGCCGGAGGCTAGTTTATTGATACTCACAGACAAGCTTTTAAACCATCAACATCCGGGTCGCCCGGTAAAACGTAATGCCCATAAGGGGCGATGGTTACGCCCACCGTTATTGTATCCATATATTACACTCCCCCCCTTAAACTATTAAGAATTAACCCTTACTTCAAAAATTGTAACTAACTTTTTACTGCTCTTACCACCATTTGACCCAATCTTTCACATTTCCATCTCAGGAACTCTTTTTCACATTTAGGTAGGAATTGGAACTATTTTATTCCAGGAACAAAGTCCAACAACTGATTGATCACAAAGTCAGTGGCATCAGAGGTGCTCTTACTCTTACTGGGTACCTGACCCCCAAACACCTCAGGGGAACTGACCGCTCGGTGGTCCGGTCTAACTGTTTTGTCACAGGCCACTGAGCCGGGTGAAGGTATTACCGGTGTCTCTTTAGCCTCCATATGTTCCAAAGGTGTCTCCTCCGGTGAGTACGGGCTACCACCTACTGCTCCAGGTGTGCCTTTCCTCTCCACATCTGCATGAAACACCACTGGGTATTTGTTCGTGACGACCAGCTGCTCATCTGGAAACGGCAATGTCTCGGGTCTGGATGGTTGGTTGTACAGCAGGTGGTCTTTGTGGACTGTGCGTCGGCTCACTCCATTCCACACCATATAGGTGACTGGTCCGAGTCTTTTTTCCACTATGCCTCTTGTCCACCTCTCCTTTCCTCCACGGAAATTCCAGATCAGGACCGAATCACCCTCAGACAGGTGTCTCAGCTTGGAGGCGGTCTTATCATGGTAGGTCTTCTGCCTTTGTTGTTTCCCTTCCACCACCCGAGTGAGATCTGGCTTCAGTAAGCTGAACCTGGTCCTGATTTGACATTTTAGGAACAGTTCCACTGGAGCACATCCCGTAACACTGTGTGTACTCCTGTATGCTATCAGGAAGTTAGCCAGCCGGTGCGGCATGTTGGGGTGACATTTTGTTTCCTTTCATCAAGCACTTGTTTCAGCAGTGATGCTTTCACTGTCTGAACTGCCCGCTCTGCAGCTCCATTTGAAGTGGGATAGTAAGCCGGTACCAAAGTTTGTTTTATTCCATTGCTCAGCAGGAAGGTTTTGTACTCCTGTGACATGAATTCATGACCGTTGTTGGAAACAATCTCCTCAGGAAGACCGTAAGACGAAAAGATGTTCCGCAGCACCTCAATTACTTTGGTTGCGGTGGATGTTGCCATGGCGATGACCTCAAACCATTTGGAATGACTGTCTACTATTACTAAAAAAATGTGTTGATCTTTTGTGGCAAAGTCAATATGTATTTGTTGCCAAACTCTAATCGTCCACTGCCAGCAGTGTAGAGGTGCTGCTGCTGGTAGCTTCCTCACACTCTGACAGGCCTCACATTGTTGCACAGTATATTCTGTGACTGTCCAGCTGCGGCCACCACAAGTAGCTCCTGTCCAAGGCCTTCATCCTGCATCCTCCCGGGTGTCCTTGGTGAAGATCCTGCAGTATTCGCTCTCGGTGTGCTAGTGGAATGATAACTCAAATTCCCCATAATATGCATCCTTGTTCCACAGACAGTTCATTTTTCCGGGAAAAGTATGGATGGGTTAAGTCTCTCGTCCTGGTTATGACTTGGCCATCCAGACCGAGTCAACTCCAGTACGTTACACAGGACTGGGTCCTTGAGAGTGCTCTTTGCAATCTCTGTAGCCTGCACGGGAAGCTCATCCACTACTGCGAAATAGAATATGCTGTTTTCCTCCGCTGTGTTATCCTTCCCCTTCCCCGGCAGTCTAGATAAGGCATCTACATTGGCGTTTTCCGACGACGTTCTGTACTCAATATTGTAATCGTAAGCCATCAGTCTCAGCGCCCAACCCTGCATTCGCAGAGCAGCTAAAGTGGGGATTCCCGACGTTGGTCCCAAAATGGCCAGAAGTGGCTTGTGGTCAGTTATTAAATCGAACTTTACTGTACAAGAGTTGAAGCTTGTGAAACCAAACATCAGTTTCACATAATGCAAAAATAAACAACAAAACTTTCATCACATAATATTAAACATTTTCTGTATTTATAATTTAGTAATATTACAATGTATGACTTCTTGAGAAATAACACCAGAAAATCCCTTGGACAGGTTGGAAAACACAATTAAGGAATCTAAAGAATTCTGATAAAAATGAGATTTTCTTTGAAAAAATTGTGCAATGACCTTTTTCCCCATATCACTCGAACCGAACCTTTTTTTCATTTGAGAACGACAAAAGTAATTCAACAACCAGCCATACACACGATTATAGTTAGCACAAAGAAATATTGAGGAGCATAAAAAACAAATACCATTTTGGAGCATGAGATGATATTTGGTATTTTCTTTCTTTCTTTTTTTTTAAATTTAAAATTATGTGGTAAACATGCCGTGCAGGCTGGTGGCCGAAAAATTGTTTAAAGAAAAAAGTAAAATGTTTAACTGTGTCCACTCTGCCTTTTGAAAATAGTCTATTATAGGCTTAACCCCACGACTTTCATTAAGATCCATGTAAGACGACATTCACTCGCTGGTGAATGAAATTACTGCCACACATAAACATGCACTGGGTTTGCTTTGACAGAGCCCAGGTTAGCAGATTCCCGATGTCTGGTACATGATTGACGACATGATCGTTTAAACATGGACTTTTTACATCTTTTGTGGTAACAAATACATTACATGTTATCAGTTTTAACAATCTTTGTTTTTATTAAGTATGAAACACCTACTGTATCTCGCATGGGAGCCATATTTGTAACAAAAAAATGATGACTGCGTCAAGGCAACGGCATATATGTACACAAAGACGAGAAAAAAACTCACTTGTGCCTGCCATTGTTCGCTCAGGGCACCGCCATCTTAACTTTTACCGGGAATTAAACGTGCTTTGACTGGCCAGACGCAAGTAGCCTTGATACATATGTTCGTAGTCTTTACCATGTCAGCGGAATAGTTGTTGAGGCTGATCGAAGGTCTTGAGGTCGATCATTAAAATAGCCTTGATATTTGCATAATGTGTTTATCTCATGCCATTATTGCATCCAGATACTTGATTAGGGTTGATATAACAAAACTACACCGGGACATACACACTTCCTGGTTGTACTGCTCACTGTACTTGACTCCCTTTTCGTGCAGGCAACACCCTTTCAGATGATTGATTCTTCTTAAGATTTTCCATTCAAAGTAACATATTTGTACTCCCAATTAAAATCATAAATATGAAGATGAAAATAGAGAATCAGGAGGCGTCTTATACGAGAGAAATCGTAAAATTCAACGATTTTAAGGCAGTTTTAAGAGTACGGCTTATACGTGGAGGCGATAAATATGCGAGAAAATACGGTATGTTACTCGCAACCTCAGGTGTGAGAAAACTCACAATGCAAACAGTGCAATAAAGAAACTGCAGTAAAGAAAAATATGGAGGCCCATAACTACCTGCAGTCCTGTTCATGACCAAACCCACCCCTCCTCTTTTTTTTACTTCGTACGTCTAATTTTTTATAAAAATCGGACATTACTATTAAAAATCAGACCTACGAAGTAAAAAAAAAAGGGGAGATGTGGGTTTGGTCATGAACAGGACTGCAGATAGTTATGGGCCCCCATAATTTCATACCAAACAAAATAAAATAACAAAAGTTAACATACTTCTCACTTTCTCCCAGCCACTTAGACATGAGGTCTGAGGAAGAGACAGAGAAAAAGGTGGAGTTGTTGGCCTCAGTGGCCACAGCCTTTGCCAGGTATGATTTCCCTGTTCCTGGTGGGCCGAACAGCAGGATGCCTCTCCACGGTGTCCGATTACCTAAAAACAAATCTGGTTGTCAATCTTGTCTATGACAAATGGGGCATGAGGAGTACGTCTGTATATCTGACAGGCACTGAATAAATTTAAAATGTGTAACGTTTTACCGTGGACACAATTAAAATTAATTGACGACAGCAGCTTGTTTGAAGTCCACATATTGTACTTATAGCGCTCCGCCGGCTTGAGTGTGGCTTCACCGGTCTGCGGTCCTGGGTTCCAATCTAGGTCAGTGCAGCTGTGTGGAGTTTTCATGTTCTCACTGGACCTGTGTGGATTTTCTCCAGGTACTCTGGTTTCCTCACAGATTCCAAAAACATGGATGGTAGGCTGATTGGGGACTCTACAATGCCCCCAGGTGTGACCATGAATGTTTGTCTGTCTCCTCATGCCCTGTGATTGGCTGGCCACCGACTCAGGGTGTTCCCCACCACTGGCCCAAAGTCAACTGGGATAGGCTCTAGCACCCCCACAACTCTAGTGAAAATAGAGCGGCTCATAAAATGAATGAATGAATATTGTACTTCTTTAAACCCAACTTCACAGGGTTTGCGATGATCCAAAGTTCCTATGTGGATTTCTTTTCAAACCTCTGAGGATTTAAAGCTGACATTGCATCTTTTTTGTGGCGTTTTCTGACCCCTTCCAAAATGGCTTGTTTTGTGAAGCTAATTCCTGTGATACATTGCATTTTTTCTGGGGGAATTTATTTTGTGTAATTTCATAAAAATGAGAAAATCCACACTGAAACTCGCAAACAGAAGCCACTCCACCTTCCTCTATAACTATATCTAAAATTATCAATGAAACAGCAATGAGTTCAACACCAAGTGTACCCAAATGTTAAACACCCTGTTTTCTGGTTATAATACGTAAATTTACCAAAATATATTTTTTTATCAGGGAAATATCTAATTGAGTTTTATAGTGTAATTAGGCTTGGTACTGTTTCAAGTTATCATCGTTTAAGATTGTTGATAACTTGTTTTTTGGTAGCGTACAAAGACCATTTCAGTTTGTGTTTTTATAGTCCATGTTGTTTTGTCTATCTATGCTCCATTTGTGTGTGAATATTCATCATTGTTTGGGCAGAAGGCTATTATATAATAGTTGATATGAAACAGATTAAAAAAAAAATATTATTCGGTAAAAGCAATTAGAAATGTAAGAATTATCTTATTTTGAAATGCCACACTATTAAATCTGAGTGGTTTATTTCAACACATGGGGTGGACCAATTTGTTATTTGAGTGACCTCTTTGGCTCCTTGGTATTTTTATTTTATTTTTTTAAATTAGGGACTTTCACTTTGAAGCCACCACACTGCATTTATCTTAAGGCCCATAATACAGACTGTGACTCAAATGAGGGCCTGCTGCCTTAATTTGGTCTTTTCGACTGAAGGATGGCCTGACAGCAGTAAAATTTGTACATCGACAATGGGTTTCCCTGAGTGCTAATTTTGCTCGTGTGATATGACTCATATTGCCCTTAAATGGTTTATTTATTGCAGTTTTTTAACACCGTAGCAAATGCATGATAATCGAAAACTGTCAAGTAAACACAAAACCAAACAACTTGGTAAAAAAACAGATTTTTGTCGCTTTGGGTTTGACAAAATGCATTGGTGCATGAATTCTGGAATATTTGGGGGATGGGAATCACATATCTAAAACAAATTTGAGGTAAATTTGGAAATCGATTCTATTTGGGCACTGGATGCCCCAAATCTGTTGGGACCTTTCATGGTATGAAACAAGTGATGAAATTATGTTTATGTTCAAGAGTAGCACCTCCAAAATGTGTTAACAAAACATCAACCTTTGAGTAATGCTTTAAGTAGATAGGTTGTCTAGGAATAAAATGGAGTGAGCAAAATTTGAACGGAATACGAGATACATTGACGACTACTAAAACAAACCTTAGAGGTGAAATTATTGCCACCTCAATTCTGTGTACAAACAGCTATAAAGATAGCATTAAGAGAGGGTATAACTTAATGCAAAACATGGAGGTCCACTTTTTTCTTTTTACAAACGGTTAAAATACTTGTTTCAATGTCACAACTTTTCCGTTAATGAATTATTGGCAACCAGGTAGTTAATCAAAGCCACTCGCATGGCAGTCACTCATGCTGACTGACTAGGGCAGTGCTTCTCAATTATTTTCTGTTAGGCCCCCCCTAGCAAGAAGAAAACTATTCGCGCCCCCCCCCCCCCCACTTCCCACCGTGACTATAAATAAAATAATTTTATAAAATTGTTAATGTACAACATTTTATCCTTATTAACATTAAAGAAAATGAAAAAAGAAAGAAATATAGTCAAACTTACAAAGAATAACTTTATTAAATCTTGTTTTAAGTCTGCAAAAGAAAAGATTTTAAGTGCATCAATGCCTGAAATAAAAAATAAATGAGAGCACCACTGCCAGCTACTGTAGTGGATGCGCAATTACACTTTATACTAGTGCGGCCAAATAAAATCCTGTTCCCCAGGGTTACACTGGACTAGGGCGACGAACAGTGGCAATTGAACTTCCAAAACAAATTTTTATTTGTAGATGTGTGGCACGCAAATATAATACATTAATTACCTAGTTCCTTCTGGAATGATTATTCCTGATAGGGCAGTAAAAGGGGGCGAACTACCAAGAGGCCCCACTGGGGATGGTGGTTTACACCTGTGATGAAAATGTACGGGCCACTGATGTATGGGTGAACGACCCAAATTGAAAGACTAGTGATTAACGCATCAACCTTGCAGTTCGAGGATCTACTAACAGAAGCGGTGTGGATCCAGACCTTCCAGAGTTTGGAATATTCCTGGTGTCCTCGGGAATTTGTGGGTTTTCTCTGGGTACTCCAGTTTACTCCCACAAAACAAAATTATGGATGCCAGAGTGGTTGAACACTCTAAATTTCCGAGTGTGAGCGTGGGTGATGGTTTTTCTTTTTGTACCACTACACAACAACTAAGTTGGTTGCAGAGCATGCTTAACCTGTGCTCGGCATATCAGTGCACGATTTGGAATTCCAAACCCATATTGTGTTAACAAAATAATTGGCTGGATGGACAGAAGGTTCCATATCTCGTTATTGTAAGATAATATTGTAAGATAAAATGTCAAAGTCAATTGGCAATTGTTTGTTCACATTGTATCAGTTTTTAGAAAGTATAGAAACATCATTGTCATAAGAAACTTGCCCCAAGTTTGGTCGTTGTCATGGGGACTTCACACTGATTAACCGGACTTTGCCCAAAGTTTGGTCCTTGCCATGGAGACAAGCCACTGATTAATCAGACTTATCCCAAAGTTTGGTCCTTGTCATGGAGACCTGTCACTGATTAATCCGACTTTGACCAGAGTTTGGTCGTTGTCATAGAAACCACACTATGCCCTGTTTTACTATAAAAGACAAACCCACTGTTCATTAGATCGATTTGGAAGAACATCCCACTGAACAGGACTCCACTGTTGACCTCTCTCTCTCTCCACTTTGGAGTCTGGTAATAAACTTATTTCCTATTAAAGTGATCTCACTCTTTCTTAACCTGCTCCTGAAGTTGTATTTTCAGATCTATCATACTTTGGTGCCGAAAACAGGGACCCAACAGCCAACAATTGCCGGAGCGACGACGGAGCGGCGACGGAGCACGACGACAGCATCCTCCATTGAAAGGGTCAACCCGGCGGACGTTCCCTCGCAGCTTCGGTGATCCTATGATGAGTGCCCGAACTAGGGCAGGTTCAGAACGAGAAAGATCGTGAGTTCACCCTTTGATTTCTATCTCCGTGAAGTGTAATAATTTGAATGAGTATTATCACTGCGGTAGTATTAACAGTTTCGGTCTGGGATCAACTTACGGTAAACATAATAGTTTTTGGTCTGGGACCAAGGTGCATAGAACATTATTTTGGATTTGCAATGAAGGAACCGCTGGCAGCCACCATTCTCAGGACTTTCCAGGGCCGCAAAGCGGTTGATATGCTTCTGTGTATGCAATGTTTGAAAATGTTGCACTCAACAACACGTCCCCCAATGGGTCCCTCACCTGAGCCGTTGAAGACCTGACCCTGAACCCAACCGGAAACGAGGCACTCTGGAGTGAAACTGTCCACCTTGTGGCAGACTGGTGGGATAAGGCCTTCGGCAAATAAAAAAAAAACAATTGGCCTTCACTGAGGTGATATCAATAGCTGTTTTGGCTATTACTTTGACAATGTGTGGGTATTGTCTTTTCCCATGCTTACGCTTTTTGCTAGACTGACTTAAGAGTTGATACAGTAGCTCAAACAAATTCCAAATTACAAGGATTGTGTCTGCTTATTAAACAGCCTACTGTTGATAACATTGATTTCCAGGACTAAACAAATTATAAGTGAAGAAATATGTGCTTGCAATGACGTTAATAGACATTAACACAAGGCATTTTAATACATCTCTTAAGGAAATGCTCGCTCTAAAGTTAACCAAAACAACTTTGGAGGTCACACCCTTATCACACCTGGACTTCTCGAGACTAAAGTGCATGTAACAGGCTGCACACAATGTCTGTCCAGAAAAGAAAAGTCAGTTCAACAACATCAGCCTTTCTGCCAACACTGTGGTAGAGCGCATTTCTGACCTGTCAAGTGACATTTATGATCAACTGTGTGAGAAAGCGCAAAGTTTCAGTGTATATTCAGTGGCTCTTGATGAGACCACAGACATCACAGACACTGCCCAGCTCCCAATATATGTCCATGGTGTTGATGAAAATTTTGAAGTGATGGAGGAGTTGCTCACATTAATTCCAATGCATGGCCAAAGGTATTATTTCACTAGCTGTGTAATGTCATTGAGAATGCCGGTTTGCCTTGGAAGAGATTTGTTGGAATAACAACTGATGGAGCCCCATCAATGATGAGGAGGAAGAATGGACTGGCAGCACAAAAAACTGGAAGAGGAGGGTGTGGAGGAGGCCATAGCTCTGCACTGTATTATCCATCAGCAGGCCCTTTGCAGCAGATGCCTGAAGTTTGACAATGTGATGCCTGTCGTTGTAAAATGCATTAACCAAATCAGATCAAGGGGCTTAAAGCATAGAAGGTTCCGTGCTTTTTTGGAGGAAATTGAGTCAGAATATGGGGATGTGCTCTACTTCATTGAGGTACGTTGGCTCAGCAGTGGAAATGTGTTGAAGAGATTTTTTGAGTTGAGAGCAGAAGTAAAAGACTTCATGGAGATAGACAGGGTTGCTGTTCCTGTGCCAAATGGCTCATGGACTTACCTTTTCTTGCTAATATCACACATGAGCTAAATGTACTGAACAAGAAGCTACAAGGCCAGGGGCAACTTGTCAGTGCTGCCTATGACAACGTGAGAGCATTCTGCACTTAACTTTTGTTATGGAAAGCCCATCTCTTTCAGACAAACCTTTTCCATTTCCCTGCATGCAAGGCTCTTGTGGATGCAGGCACACCATTCAGTGGTGAGAAATATGTGGAGGCCATTTCGAAGCTGCAGGAGGAATTTGATCACAGATTTGCAGACTTCAAGACACACAAAGCTACCTTTCAAATGTTTGCGGACCCCTTCTCGTTTGATGTGCAAGATGCCCCTCCAGAGCTTCAAATGGAGCTCATTGACCTGCAGTGCAACGCTGCACTCAAAGCGGAGTGGAGAAGCACACAAGCATGGGCAATTTTTGAGAGAGTTGACCCCTAGCTTCTCTGAACATTCCCGAATGTTCAAGCGGAACATGTGCCTTTTTGGGAGCACATACTTGTGTGAGAAACTCTTCTCCACCTTGAACTTCAATAAGTCCAAGTATAGGTCCAGACTTACTGATGAGCATCTTCAAGCTCTGTTGAGGGTCTCCACTGCTTCCTCCCTCAAGCCAAATGTGACTCAGCTATGTGAGAAGAAGCGCTGCGAGGTCTCTAGCAGCAAGAAGTAGGCAAGAGAAGCTGTGTCCAGAATATTTCATGTTCAATGTTCCTGTTGGGTTTATTCTGTATTACTATTTGATGTACCTTCCCTTAAGGTCCTTATCCATGATACAATCTGTTTAATTAAACGTCAATAATTAAATAAGATGTCTGCCTGCAGTGATTGATAATTACATCGGAAGGGTAATTATTTATGAACCTATCAGTTCCATTCAAGTTCAGAAAGTTAAAATTTAAAGAGCTGTTAATACAGACATTTGAAACGGAATAAAAATAATTAGTTTTCTCTACTTAGCTAGCCACTGTATATCTACTGTACTCTCATTATTATTTTATTTTTTATTACTTATTGATTTTTTCATTCATCTTTAAGTTAATTAATTTAATTCATTATCCATTATATTTGGGTTCTGCTGTTCGATCTTTCCGTTTATAAATGGAACGATTCAAGTTCTATTCCCGGGCAATGCTCACCACTTTCTCACGCGCATCAAGCTTCTCTATTATTGCCACTTTCGTTTCAAATGAAATGGCTTGCCTCTTCCTTGCACCTCCCTCACTAGAAGCCTTTTGCTTTTCACCAACCATATTGTATAATGGATGCCCGAGATATTTATTGATAGAAATAAAATAGGTTCCTTGCGCACTGGAGATACGTCATGCTCTTCTGCACTGCAACGAACTGGGCAGAGGAAGGTGGATGCTGGGTGAGCGGAGCTCTCACAGCACCAGGTGTCCGTATTGGCAGCGGAAAGAAGCACTACACGGAAAAAGGAGAGCAATACAATATCAAACTTACGAACATTTTTCGACATAAACGCAATTTGCAGACATGTTCGTATGTACCGTTGTTCGTAGGTTCAATGTTTGTAAATAGGGGAGCGTCTGTATATTAAAATTGGACGGATTTCACGGAGATGAGAGACACACGGACGGATAGAAGGCGGTGGACTGTCCACAGCAACGCACTCATAACAGAACAAACAAATTTCAATTAACTATCCTTTGTAGCCAGGTGACCTCCTCGCTACGGAGTTCCCGCAACAACTCCAAATGTTTACTCTCCTGGAGCTTGATTAAATCCTGTATCACCAGTTCTTCGTTGTGTTCAGCATTAGGTCATTCACATCTGCCTCGTTAACCTCCAGCCCCAAGGAATTTCCAAGTAACACGATATCATCCATGACGATGAGCAAGCTTTGTGACACTTACTACACTTTCATATTTTTCAATTCTTTCACGCTTAACATTGATTCTCAGGGTTCGCCTATTCTTTGCACAACTCTTCACTTCACCTGTTTGCTTTGGATCCATTGTTGTTCACTTTGTATCATGCATTGACTAACGGGAAAAAAACACAGGAAACTGCAAAGCTCCGCCCAGTCCTCGTAGATATATTTTATATACAAAATAGATGCGGCACAAAAGACAGTGCGCTACAATGATAAACAGCCTCTAATGTCTTGGCCACCTGGCTTTCTTGCATCTCAAAATGTTTCTTGTATCGGGAGATAATTATTTCCTTGAAATTTTACTCATCTCGAAATGTTCATAAGTCGAGGTACCACTGTATAAGGACAACAAAAGCATTTCATTCAATTCAATTCTTCCCAGCACTCCCACAAACTTATTGGAACAAAATGGTGCACTCCATTCGGCAATGGTTATGGTTATGGTGCTAAAAGCCTCGACGAGCTCAAACTTTTTTCCTCAAACATCTACTTTTTAAGGAACCAACCTTGCACGCGATCTACCCTTTTTTTCCAGGCCCCTGACAAATCTCATCAGTTATGTATATGCTCAAGGAGCAGGACCCAAAATAGTGTGGGGGAGGTAGAAATCATGCTTGGACTCGCGGGGGTGCTGTTTTCCATCTAAGATCCAATATATTTTCTTTTTTTTGCTTGATCAAATCTTACTGTCATACAATCCACCAACATTAGCGATTGACTGCTAGCTCGCGATCGACGTACGAGCATTTCGAGATACGAGTAAAACGTCAACCAAATAATTATCTGTAGATACGAGAAAGCCAGTTGGCCAAGACATGAGAGGCTGTTTATAATTGTAACGTCTTTTTTGCTGCATAATCTTTTGTGTATTACATATATCTACGAGCATAGGGCGAGCGTTGCATTTTTTTCAGTGTTTTTTTCCATCACTCATTGCGAATGGCGGAGCAATTGCTACGACTGTATATTACTTCTCGTTGCCTGTTCATAAGAACATCAGTAGCTGATAGGTTCATTAATAATTACCCTTTGTAATTATCAATAACTGCAGGCAGACATCTTATTCAATTATTGACATTTAATTAAATAGATTGGATCACAGATAAGTAACCTTAAGGGAGGCGATCTTCCAAAGTATCCCTCCCGAACAGTATTTTGCGTACAGCTTTAAGGCATTAAAACAAAAACAATCACAAAGAAATGAATTACTACACATATATGTATAATAGTAATACAGAATAAACCCAACAGTAGCACTGGCTCACAACTCCCTCTTTGTAATGTCTATGGTCGCAACTACCTTTTGTAGTGTCTCTGCAATCACTCGGCGAAGCGTTTCATTTTTTCAGTGATAGTCAGCCTGTTCCTGTCCCTCACCGTGCTCCCGCATCCCCAACAGATCACTGCATAAAACACTGTAGATGCCACCACAGTGTTGTGAAAAGTACTCCGCTGTGTCCTGCACACTCCAAAGGACCGTAGACTCCTCAGTGTGAAGCTATCTCCTTGCCAATGTTGAGTTCTTCAGGTGATGGCTGTCGGGTCCTAATAGATTGGTTGAATTTCTTTGCTTTCTCTAGGTGCATAAACTCTAACTTTGAGCATTTGCAAGGAGTATGTCTGACCAGAAATATGTTAATATGTTACTCTCTTGTGGTAGTTTGGTAAGTATCCATATCTTTCGCTTAGTCATTTCCACTTGAAGTTAGTTGCATGAACTACGCAACAGCATTGCTACTTAGTGAGTTTTCTTTTCATTATATTTTCACTTTGGTTTACAATGTTTTACCAAAAATAACACAGAAACATTGCTTAAATAGGTAAAATTCGTCAGCATTTCTTTTGAAATTGACCGTTAGTTGTCCTTACTTTTTCCTAAAAGGAATGACTCCTGCTTTTGTATACCTTGAACAATGTGAAAAATACAAAATTTATTTAGAACATTATATTGCATTTCACAATGAATGGACGTGGTAAGTAAAATGGCGAGGAAATAACAAAAACCTTTAAAATAAAAAAAAATCATGTAAATTGCTGATTTTTTTTGTTTTTATTTTCGTGAATTTGATACAAATTCGTATTTAGCAGTTTGGTAAAGACGGGCGCAGAAAACTAGATTGGTTTGCACATCCATTTCGTTCATTGTAACAATAACAGTTATAAACCACTTTTTAAGGCTGATTTTCTCCTGCTTTAGGCAGAAAATACTCTTAATATCCACCAATAACTGTGTGGATGGTATAATCTGAATGGTGTTATATATTCAAAGTATATTCTTACTAGCCATAACTCTATTGACATTACAGTGGAATCTTGAGATACGAGCTGAATCCCTTTCGGGACTGAGCTTTTATGTCAATTTACATCTATTTCCGATAGAAGTGAACTAAACACAAATTAATTTGTTCCCTCCCTCTAAAAAAAAAAAAAAAAAAAAAACTGGATATTACGGTGGAAAAAACATTTTTCTTGGTTGTGATTCAGCATCTACTAATAGAGTAACAAATAACT
Organism: Stigmatopora nigra; assembly: GCF_051989575.1. Lineage (NCBI taxonomy): Eukaryota > Metazoa > Chordata > Actinopteri > Syngnathiformes > Syngnathidae > Stigmatopora > Stigmatopora nigra. The sequence continues at coordinate 33,157 of NW_027551639.1, read as the reverse complement.
AGTGGTTAGATGTTTAACAATAAAATGAGGCATTATTTTATAAATTAAACGGGACGTCCCTAGAGAAGGTGAGTAAACATCGCCGTAAATAAAAAGTCATAAATGCATTGCGGGAATAGCGTAATATACAAACTGTAATGATAAAAAAACTTCTATCAAAAGAAATGTCCAAAATGGTATCGGGAATCAGCAAGGAACTTCCATCCGACATGAAGTTTATGCTTAAACATTTTCCTGATCAATGCACTCGTGGAAGAAGGGTGGAAAAATAAGAACAAAGATTGGGAGGAAAGATTGTTGGTGGAAACATTAGAAGCTATTAAAAGGAGATTGCAAGTTAAAAAAGGCTTTGAAGAAAGGAAAAAAGCAAGAAAAAATATGTAAGCAGTTGGAAGACATTGAAGTGTGAATTGTTCATGCTCAGAAGAGCTGAACAAAGAACCAGCAAGACAGCTTTGATTGACGTAAGGCCCGACGAAGAAACAACGGGGATCCCTGCCCGTACCAGTCTACTTGCACAGATGCAGCCACCACTCCCCCACTAAGCCAAGGAAACAGTGTGCAAGGAGGGGGGCTGGAATGAATACCCAACAGGATCCTCTGAAATTACGCAATGCCTCTCATATTCTACACAATGAAGCAAGAAGAGGTGGGCCAGAGTCAGCAGATGCCGCTGCAGGACCAGGAGGAGTCGTCAAAATGCAGGCGAGAGGACAAAAATAAAAAAAATAGGAGGACAGCTCTAGCCTTCTTTGATGGCATTTCAAGGACCTCACTCTGACCTACCACCATGGGCACCACCAAGTCAGATGTATCCCATGGTTAAAGTGGCAAACCCACACTTCCAAGGGAACGGAGATCGCGATCAAATCATTCTCATCCACCGTCCATGGACCGAGTCCAAATGGACCAAAGCATCCACGGGACCGGGAGACCCAATAAAGAACCCAATTGAATGGTCCAATAATTTTGAACAGCTGAGACAAAGTTTCCACCTGAATGGAGAGGAGACAAGAAGAGTGTTCACCATGAGTCTGGGACACAACTCGGTCAGAGTAAGAGGAAATTTCGACGAAAGAAACAATCAAGGAAAAGTCCACCCCAATGACGCGCAAAACCTAACGCAGCTGGTGGAAAGAATCCTGACCCGAGTACGAAACAAATGGCACCCAACACCATGCTATGACAAAATCAGAGCCACGAGACAGGAACAAAAAGAAGGAATTCATAAATTCAGAGCAAGATTTGAAGAAGTGTTCAAAATCCACAGTGGGATTGTAGCAGACAAAAATGAGCAAGGGGCATACCAAGCCCAATTGAGACAAGGGTTCCTGGAAGGGCTCCAGCCCCAAATCAAAGGGTTCGTGCAGAAGTACTGTGTCACATACCGAACCAGGCCAATGAATCAACTAATGCAGTGGGCGATTCATGCCGAGGAGAGACACAACCAAAAGCAGGTAAGCTCAGGAGTTATTACTCCGACCCAAGCCATGGCCTCATTGGTGAACCAAGAGTCATCAGAAGTATTCTACCACAGAGGACTTGGAAGAGAAAGAAGCGGAGGAAGACCCGGCCCACCAGGGAGAGCAAACCCAGATGACAGGTGTTACAATTGTGGAAAGAAAAGACACTTTAATCAAGATTGCAGAAGTCCACCTAAGGGGAACCAGAGTTCAACACCGTTCAACCCTGAAAATCAACATCAAGAATGACGCCAAAGGAAAGAGAAATGGAAGCCTAACATGGAAGAGGAAACTGTACTCAAAATGAAAGTCTATCAGTCTTCTTAAGATCTCCCTATTTTTCTTTACCTTTCTGTTGTGGCACTCCGTTTCCCTGTGCACTTGCGCTCTTTAGTGCAAAGTCAGTCTTGAAAATGGCTTGTGACAGTAAATTTGCAACCAAATCCATTTCTTATCTTCCTCCAACCATTGTGGCTTGACAAAACCGCTATTAAATCCACACAACAATATATCTGCTCGTGCAGCTCGCTATAGGTACAGTTTGCTAGCTCTGGCTAGTCCACTCTATCACTAGCCAATCATAGTTGGTGAAAGCGAAGACTTATCCCTATGCCTGCGAGAAGGCAATGATGTATCCTTATGCATGCGAGAAGGCAATGACATATCCCTACGCCTGTGAGAAGGCCTTGGTGTCACCAAATTGAATTCTAATTGGTTAAAGCAACAGTCTCATCGACGCTTGTTTAATGTAACAAAGCCTGCAGAACTGATTGTGAAGGCTTTGAGGGAAATTTCTGACCCTGGCAACAAATCATGATTGAAATGTAATTGGTTAAATGCTTCAATATAAAAATACAAATCTGGAAGCAGCGGAACCAGCGGAAAAGCAATGAAAGGAAGCGAACAGAAAATTTGTTCATGGACAAAATATAATTATCAGTTTGATTCAAAATTATTATTTCAAAATAAAGAAAAAACAAAACTAAAATGCTATGTATTTTGATGGCTATGAATATAATTCTAGGAAAAAATAAAGTATCTTGCATAAACCGTAAAAAAAAACCTCACGTTCAGTCCACTCCTTGCTCGGGGCTAGTTAAACATGCTCAGACTGGCAAGACGAGAGTACACTTACTTGTGTCTGTTATTTCTCGCTCGGGGCGCCGCCATTTTGCCGTAGTTAAATGTGCTCTGATCATAGTGTTTACCATGTCATCACATCACAATAGTTAAGGCTGATCGAAGGTCTTGCAGTTGATTGTTTAAATATAAACCTGGATACCTACGTAATGTGTATGCTATTATTGCACCCAGAGAGGGACTTGGTGAACACTACCTATAGCACTATGGCCATATTTCGTAGTTGTACTTGCATTACTTCCTTTTTTAATTTGTCCACGTGCATGATAGATCTGAAAATACAACTTCAGGAGCAGGTTAAGAAAGAGTGAGATCAATTTAATAGGAAAAAGGTTTATTACCAGACTGCAGGAAGGTTGGAAAATACTCAAACAGCTGTGAACCACTGAGTCTGTCGTCCTCGCAATTCTCTCTGAATGAACACTGGGTATGTCTTTATATAGGAACACAAGGTAATATTTCTAAGACAGTAATGTAGGACAGAGTTTTTGTCATCAAAACTTTGAGCTGTGGTTAGACATTTGCAGGTTTAAATTGTATGCAAACACGATATTGTTATAGCTCACACAAACTGCCGCAGCCTATCTTGTAATGTGCGATTCGAACAAACAGTTCCAAAGCGAGTTGGCCACATTCCACAATGCAAGGAAACAATTGCAAACCCTGTTAGCCCGCCTATGTTACACTTCGTCAGGCGAACAAACAATTGCAAAGCCAGCTAGTTAGCTATCTTACAATTTGTGGTGTGAACAAAAAATTGTAAAACCAGTTTGGCCACATGGCTCGACATGAACAAACTTATTGTTTGGTAGGTCTACCCCACAATTCCCTCCTTTTGTGACTATGAAAATATTGAAACTTCATTCGTTACCGGCGCTACTTTTAAATGAAATTCTTCACAAATCACTTGGAACTGGAGTCTAGACCGACCAGAAAGGGGCGAAAATCCTCACGCAGTTGAGGGAAAATTCCTCCCTTGACCTCCCGCTTTGGACGATCTCCTGGTGTCTCAGAATAAGAAAGACATATAAATCAGCGTCAGACAGTAGCACAACATCAGGGTCAGATTGGGATATGGTTTGTTGCATGGGTATACGAATTAGCATTAGCTGGGTTTACACAATCATGGTAGTTCGACTGTGGCATTAATGGAACGTTTGTTCAAAGCTGAGAAGCAGGGTAAACAACAGGTTGGGATAACAAGCACGAGAGCAATGACAGTTACACATGGTAGTAGGGCTTTCAAAAGTGTCTGTGTCTATGAGCCTGAGAGGAACCAGTCAAGCCATTCTCGTTATGGAACCGGATATCCAGTCACAGCAGTCCGCATGTTCCTCATAGCCTGCAGAGCATCAAGGACCAAGCAAGACGCACCAGCAGGGATGAAGGCGCAGCACGAGTGTCTCCACACACCATCTTGCTGAGTGGCCACTCCGTCAAGAGCAGGGCGGCCCTGGACAATCACCTGGGCCATGGTGGCTACCTGGGCTTCTCGGCCTTCCCGGAGCCAGACTGATGCGCCGACACAGGCCCGGAACCTGCAGTCAATGGTCTCCAGACACAGGGCGTTCCTTGCTACACGTACCCAGGGGAACAGAACCATTAGGATTTTGGAGGAGACTGACCAGTGTTTGTCTTTTAGGGGCCCCCACACTGGATCCTGGTCATGAGCTCCGACACTCGTTCATCAGCTTTGACGGTGGTGGCCAACTTGGTGAAGTTAGTGGTCGAAATCACACGGTGAGGTCAGTCCCCACATGGAGATGACTAGCACTTTCTTTTTCTATCCTTGACGAGTACCAGGTCGCTTGGGGACAGGACCTCTTGTGTGGGACACTGAGAAGATGTCAGCAGATTATTTGCATTTATCACAGTTCTTTCTTGGAACATTTTGCATAACCACTGAATAAGAGAATCTGTTTCTCCAGTCTCCTCCACCATCAGTCTGAGTCTTACTGTTCCATTGGTTCTTTCAATGAGTCCAGCACTTGGGGGGCGGCAGGCACAATGATACCTCCGGTCGATTCCAAGATGCCGTCCCATAGCTTGGATCAGGCGGCTCACGAAGCGAGCACCACCATCACTCCAAATGACCCGTGGTATTCCATGGGTTGGAATGAACATTTTTGCATATGGCTTTTGCGACTGCTGTGGCGTCCATTTTCTTGGATGGACATATCTGAACCCACTTGGTCAATGACCACAAGACAGTACCTGTATATGCCACCTTGGTTCAGCTCGATGAAATCGAAATCCATGTTGCGAACCTCGAAGGGATTAGTCCCTGTCTGCCTTGTTCCTCGCTTGTGTAGTTCATTAACTTGGGAGTTGTGTCTACAGCAGGTGAGACAGTTTCTGCAATTCTTTTTAAAAGTAGGTTTGGAGACCTCTGGGAACACGAATTGTTTGTTGTACTGTATGTCTTTTCTATGCACTTGCCAAAATTTTTTCTTCGACAATTCCTTTCTACCCTCATCAAACCTTCCATATCCTTCAAATTGGGACAAATTGCCCCTCCACCCATCGCGGCAGACACACTCCACACTACGCATCCGCACATACCCCACATCCGGTAACACTCCGATCTCCATCCCGCAGTCTGGCAACAAACCCATCTCCCTTGTCATTTTCTGACCCATATTAATCACTTACTTAATAGTTTAAACAACAATTTTATTCTAAATTTACAGAAGTCCCTGATTTATTCTTGTTCTACTTACATTGGTCCCAGAACAAAAACTATAATGTTTGACGCACGTTGGTCCCGGACCACAAACTATAATGTTCTACGCATGTTGTTCCCAGACCAAAAACTATTATGTTCACCATAAGTGGGTCCCAGACCGCAAACTGTTAATAATACCGCAGTGATAATACAAATTATCACACTTCACGGAGACAGAAATCAAAGGGTGAACTCACAATCTTTCTCATTCCGAACCTGCCCTAGTTCGGAGACCCGTCACCAGATCACCGGAGCGGCGAGGGGACGTCCGCCGGTTTGATCCTTCCAATCGAGGATGCTTTCGTTGTGCTCCGTCGTCGCTCCGGCAATTGTTGGCTGTTGGTTCTCGGGTTTTCGGCACCAAAGTATGATAAATCTGCAAATACAACTTCAGGAGCAGGTTAGGAAGGAGTGAGATCAATTTAATAGGAAATAGGTTTATTACCGGACTGCAAGATGGTTGGAGTATGCTCAAACAGCTGTGAACCACTCAGTCTGTCGTCCTCTGAATAAACACTGGGTTAGTCTTTATATAGGAACACGGGGTAATATTTCTAAGACAGTAATGTAGGACGGAGTTTATGTAAACAAAACTTTGGGTGGTAAGATTAAGTTGTATGTAAACACGATATTTTTATTGCTCACACAAACTGCCATAGCCTATTTTATATTGCACGATCCGAACAAAGTGCCAAAGCGAGTTGGCCACATTCCACAATACAAGGAAACAATTGAAAACCCTGTTAGCCAAATGTTACATATCATCAGGCGAACAAACAATTGCCAGGCCAGCTAGTTAGCTATCTTACAATTTGTGGTGCGAACAAACAATTGTAAAACCAGTTTGGTCACATGGCTCGACATGAACAAACAATTATTAAGCCAGTTGGTAGGTCTATCCCACAGTGCAAACCACATCCTCCCTTTCGGAACACAAAGGCGGTGAGTTTTATAGGTGTGAAAATATGGTAAATATTAATATATTAGTCTTTTGATACGCTTAAAACTGTAGTATTTGATAAATACAGTACATGAAAATTTTGGTTGTGTACTACAAAAGAGAATAGCAGAAGATACCCAAATCTATGTGTGGAAAAATTCCATTGTGCTATCAAATGACTCAAGGCTGTATTTCAAAAGGCTGCTTTAACAAAATACTGAAGGTAGGCTGTAAATATAGTTGTGGCTATAACATGGTTCAGTGCTTAACTTTTAATGAGTGCAACAAAAAAAAATCAAACATTTCTGTCTTCATATTGTTAGGACCCGCTGAAAATCAGAGAACTTTTACAATATTGAGGCTGTTTAAAGTTATAAGGAAAATGTATTTGCTATCGTGTTTTAAAAGTGATGTCTACAAGAAAAACCTTTAATGAACCATAATGTATTTTTAATTCCTTCATTTCTGATACCTGTAAAAAGGTGTGGGAATTTGATTGGAAGAATGACAGCCTCTTTTAGAGCTTCCTTGGCTCCTTCTAGTCCAGCCACATCATTCCACCTTACATTGGGCTTTTCCATTACAATTGCACCTGGACAAAGACATTGGCATTTAGGACTTCTGGAGTGTGACATCTATTAGTTGTGACATGCTTGTGCCAGGCTAAGAGGACCAACTCAGTTACAGGGATAATGGTAGAAAAACTATATTTAAATATGAAGTATTTTCACCACGACAAAGAAAAACTCATGAGATCTACCCACCATGAATTTGGTTAATCTGATGAAGTTTATAACAATTGCTGATGGGGTAAGGCACCTAGCAAGTATTGGGATTAAACATATGGATTTTCAAGCATGTTTTTCTCTAAACGTATTTTCATGACTATAAAGGCACACAAAAAAGTCTCCAAATTAGACTGATCATGCAGGGCGCCTGATCATGCAGGGTGCCCTGTGTAAGCCCCGAGCTCCAAAGCCTGACTGAGCACTTCTTGCCGACACAGTTTTAATATAGAGAGAAGGTGGACGTGGGTGGGATCAGACGCTAAAGGAGGACGCTGCCGAAAGTAAAGTTTCCAGCCGGCGTCATTGTGAAGGCGAACCCAAAAGGCTGGATGGACGAGGAGATAATGAGAGAATGGCTACGTGAGGTGTATGTCAAGCGACCGGGTGGCTTTTTTCACAGCTCGCCGCATCTTTTGATTTGCGACTCTGTGCGTGCTCATCTCACATCAGCGGTGAAAAAACAAGTCACAAACATGAACTCAGAGCTTGCCGTCATTCGTGGAGGCTTGACTAAAGAACTCAAACCGCGGGACATCGGCATCAGACGGGCTTTCAAAGCAAAGTTGCGAGCGCCATGGGAACAGTGGATGGTAGCTGGCAAACACAGCTTTACGAAGGGTGGCAGGCAGCGGCGGGCTAGTTACGCTACGATTTGCGAATGGATTGTGGCCGCCTGGGCGAATGTGTCTGCTTGCACGGTTGTTCGATAGTTTTGCAAAAGCCGTGGAGCCACATGGCAATGACGGTGACTGAGAACGAAGAGAGGGGATCCGGCATTTTTGATGACTCATTTGGACAAATGTTCAATTCGGACACAGAAAATTAGGACTTTGATGGATTTGTGGATGATGATGACATTAATACATTGTAAAATGGCTAAATAAAGTACAACCAAACTCAATTTTGCTTCTGTTGCCTTTTTAAAAACGTGTTTTTAGCGTGTGTCCGTACGTTTAAGCTGGGTATCCGGGCGTTTTGTCGACGGACACTTTGTCGCAAAACAGTTTGCCTAACCTTAACCACTATTAAAGAAGACAAATGAAATTCACATATTCTTTGTTAAAGAAAATGAAACAGCAAAAACTCGCTCAACAGAATCAACGTGACATAATAACTCAGATTCGTTGATTCTTCATAACAAATAGGGAGACATCTTGCAAAAGGCGAGTTCTCGGGGGCACTGAGTTACTATTAACTGTTTGGTTTTTAATCACGAAATGATGTGGCTACGATTCTGACTGAAAGCTGATATTTGTTATAAAGTATGCCAAAAATACTGCATCTCTAACTTTGATATAGACACACCAGTTTGATTTTAAATCAGGCAATCTATTGTCCTTTCAAAGAACAAATTCTATTGACTCGATTAATAGGAGCGAATGGGCCTGTTCTTAAAATGGCCGACAAGCGACGACGTCTAGCTCCGTTGCCTCACAATGCGCATCAGAAATGTAGTCTGTATAATACACGATACCTATGGGAATACCAAGCACAAAAAAGAAGGAAGACGACGAAGAATTTCTTTCTTTTTAATGGAAATGTTTAATAAAATAATTGTATTTATTGCTTTTTATTTTAAAAACAATCGTTTGCGAGTCTGGCGACGAAATGTCCGGTCATTTTAAGCTGGTGGTGTATATTTTGCCATGCCCGGCTGCGTCTTTAAAAACGGTGCGTCCAATGTGTGTCAAATTCAGAAATAGCACTCGTTACTGACACTACGGCTTTAAATGCAATGCGCCATATAGTCGTGAAAATACGGTAGTTTTAATTGTTTAGATTTGTAAATTATCTCATAAACTGAAGTAAACTCAGAAATTTTTGTATTTCAAATGTTGATCATTGATGCAAAATGTCCTCCGATTCTGGAATCAGCTATGACCCTCAAACATTTCAATACTACTATGATAAATAATTTGTTTTCATATAATGCAAGCAAGAAAAATACAACATGCTTATTGGGATAGGTGTTGGGGAAATGCAGTCAGTTAAATAAGTATTTGAACACCCTGTTATACTGCTAGTTTTCCCGCTTACTAATCATTGGGGGGGGGGGGGGGGGGCTGAAATTTGCATCATATGTCCACTGTGAGCGAGATCATCTAAAAGGAAAGATCTAGAAATCCCATTATCAGTGTGATACATCTGAAAATAAACATTGGAACACATGTGACAACCAATGTTAATATTTGGCACAGTGGCCTGTCTTTGAAATTACTAAGGTCAAATATTTCCTGTAGTTTTTCACCAGGTTTGCACACACTACAGGAAGGATTTTGACCCACTTCTCCATCCACAGAGATCTTCTCTACATCTGTAGGGTTTGAGCTGTCGCTAAAAAACATGGACTCTGAACTCCATTCAAGAATTTTCTAATGAATTTAGGTCTACCTAATCCACACCTAAACCTTGGTTTTCCTGTGACCGGACGTTTGGTCGACCGGAATTTTGGTCGACCGGACGTTTGGTCGACCAGACGTTTGGTCGACCAGACGTTTGGTAGAACAGTTTCGCTCGCTGACAAGTTATGACTGAGTTTACTGTTGAAGACAGCTCTCAAATTTATAATAATGAGAAAGTGTAATATCTAAATATTTAATATCAAAATATCAATGAGAGCACTCATTTAACACCTCGGCTGCTTTCTATCAATGAGCACCTATTTAACATATCGGCTGCTGCCATTGATTGCCATTGATGGCGGTAGGCGTCCAACAAACCTTCATTTTCTCTGGGAGAACTTGCAATATAGCAAATCAAAAGCTCAAGGAACATACGATACTATATTTTCTAAAATTAAAGAGGGAGGTATTATGGAGCCTCGTTCAATAACTGTTGATTTTGAAAAGGCTGCAACAAGTAGTAGACAAGGAAACAGATGTCCTTGCAGAATTTCTCCTCTACTTTGAGACTACTTGGCTAAGTGCTGTTTTAAGGGGAAGGCGACACCATCCAGACTTGGCTATCCCCTTATGGAATGTTAGACAAAAGACCTTGCTGGGAATACCGCCCACAAATAATTAAGTTAAAGGTTGGCACCGCGCATTTCAACGTAGAATGTCAGTCGTCCATCCAAATTTATGTCGTCTTATGAACAAACTCAAATTAGAGCAAAATGACTGGGAAATAACAATACAACAGGCTTCATGCGGTATTATGCTCAAACAGCAAAAACACATACGCAGCTGTTAATGAGCGGTTGAAAAGTCCCTCGTAGGACTATGAAAACCCAGATCGATTTGCAAACAAAGTACAGTACCTACAAGCCATTGTGTATTATTTGTGAGTTTTACTGTTTTAATAAAAAACTTCCATCTGTGAATTCCCTTTTTACAGATTTTTAAAATAATTTTTGTACAGAATTTGTAAGTTTTACTGCTTTAATAAAAACACCATCTGTGAATTTGGCTTGTCTTCTTTTTCATAAAATATTTTACTTATTGCCTTTTATTTTAAGTTACGGGCTCAAAGTATACTAAGACTTTTATTTGTTTGATAAAAATGACCAGGCACACCATTCAGTGGTGAGAAATATGTGGAGGCCATTTTGAAGCTGCAGGAGGAATTTGATCACAGATTTGCAGACTTCAAGACATACAAAGCCACATTTCAAATGTTTGCGGACCCCTTCTCATTTGATATGCAAGATGCCCCTCCTGAGCTTCAAATGGAGCTTATTGACCTGCAGTGCAACTCTGCACTCAAAGCCAAGTTCAGGGAGGTGAGTGGAGAAGCAGACAAGCTTGGACATTTTTTGAGAGAGTTGACCCCCAGCTTCCCTGGGAGCACATACTTGTGTGAGAAACTCTTCTCCACCTTGAACTTCAATAAGTCCAAGTGTAGGTCCAGACTTACTGATGAGCATCTTCAAGCTCTATTGAGGGTCTCCACTGCTTCCTCCCTCAAGCCAAATGTGACTCAGCTATGTGAGAAGAAGCGCTGCCAGGTCTCTAGCAGCAAGAAGTAAAGTTCGGAAAGATAAAATTTAAAGAGCTGTTTATACAGACATTTGAAACAAAATAAAAATAATTAGTTTTCTCTACTTAGCCAGCCACTGTATATCTACTGTATTCTCATTATTATTATTTTTTTTATTACTAATTGATTTATTTTTTATTTATCTTTAAGTTAATTTATTTAATTCATTATTTTTTGTTAAAAACGTTGGAATGTTTTATCAGCGCTTTTCTTGTGGAAATCCTGATGCGGCCCAGCCTCACCCAGACTCTGCCTCTTGCGGCCCTCATGTAAATTGAGTTCGAGACCCCTGATCTAGAGTATTGCAACATTACATGTTCTCCCAGAGTGATTGAAGGTTCATTGGATGCCTATCGCCGTCAATGGCAGCAGCCGATGTGTTGAATGAGTGCTCTAATTGATAGGCAACAGCCGATGTGTTAAATGAGTACTCTTATTGCTAGGCAGCTGCGTCCGGTCGACCAAACGTCTTCCGACCAAACGTCCAAGTACCTGGTTTTCCTGGCTTTGTGCTTTGGGTAATGGTAATTGTCATGTTGGGAGACCCAACTAGGACCCGTCAATGCCCAGACTGAGGAAAGTAAATTGTTCCCAAAAATGTCACAATACATGGCCAGGTCATCCTCTCCTTCATACAGTGCATTTGCCCAGTCCCATAAGCAGAAAAACAATCCAATGCTTCACGGTAGAGATGGTGTTCTTGAGATGATCATTCTTTCCGCTCCAAACTTGGTTAGTGGAATTATGAAGAAAACGTTTCCTTAGGACTCCTCAGTATCATCCAAATGAACATTGGGAAACTTAAGATGTACCTTGACATGTGCTAGTTATAGCAGGGGAACCTTTCGTTCCATGCATGATTTCAAACCATGATGTCTTACTCTATGTACTCACTGACCTTTTCAAGTAGGATAACTTCCACAATTGGTGGTTGACTAAATACTTATTTGCCCCACTGTACTACCAAGAGTCACCTTGGAAACAGTGGTTCCAACCCTTTTCAAGTCATTGCCCAAGTCCTCTCGTGTAGTTCTGGGCTGATTCCTCACCTTTCTTAGGATCATTGAGACACCATGAGGTGATATCTTCTATGGCTCCACTCCAATTGAGATTGACCGTCATGTTTAGCTTCTTCCAATTTCTATTGATTGCTCCAAAAGTTAATCTTTTTTTTTTTTTTTTTACCAAGCAGCAGAGGTGTTGAAATACTGGTTTGGAGCTGTTGAACAATGAACATTTTAGACCCGTCCATGATTTCAGAGTGGGAAAACTATAAAGCGTGGTGATCAAATACAGTTCTAACTGAGTGTATATTATTCTAAAAATTGCTATCGCGATTGGCCTAATATTGAATCCATACAGTTGTGGTAAAAAGGTTTACATACAGTTGTGATAAAAAGGTTTACATACACTTGTGAAGAACATAATAAAATGGCTCTCTTGAGTTTCCAGTTATTTCTACAACTAAGATTTTTTTTTGGTGGAGTGATTGGAACAGATACTTTGTCACTAAAAACATTCATGAAGTTTGGTTCTTCTATGACTTTAATATGGGTCAACAGAAAAATTGATCAAATCTGCTGGGTCAAAAATATACATACAGAAACAAATTAGCAATTTTGTTGACTTGAAAGTTGTCGGTAAAATGAGCTTCACCGCATGGCGTCTTAACTTCTAGTGAGTCATTATGAGTGACTACAGCTGGTGACTTCTCTGAGGCCATTTGAATAGGGGTTGTTGGATGCAAACATCCACAAACGCTACAATGGGAAAGTCAAAGGTGATCAGCATGAATCTGAAAAAGCGAATCCTTGACTTGAACAAGTCAGGAAAGTCACTTGGAGCCATTTCAAAGCAGGTGCAGGTCCCAAGAGCATCAGTGCAAACAACTGTTTGTAAGTATAAAGTGCATGGCACTGTTTTGTCACTGTCACGATCAGGAAGAAAACGCAAGCTATCACCTGCTGCTGAGGATGACCTTCACATTCTTCAAGATAATCTAAAGTCATCCGCCCGAAGATTAGGTCTTGGCCGCAGTTGGGTGTTCAACAGGACAATGACCCCAAACACATTAAAAAAAATGGTAATGGTTTGGCTAAATGAATGGATGGATGGATAACTTTATTCGTCTCGTATTCCGGAAATTTCATTGTGGCAGTAGCAAGAGGGTGATTAGACAGAACAGCAAAGCAACAGCACAAAGTACAAAGCAAAATAAAGTAAATGGAATCATCAAACCATTAAGACATGAAAGCAGCAAAAACACAAAACGAGCAAGTGTGTAGTCCCATGTGTGACAGTGTAGGCATGGCTGAATGGTTCCAAAAAAATAAGTAGCAGAAAGAAGCCAGGCTAACAGAACAAATAAAGTTTTAAAAACATGAATGTAAAAAGTATAAAGTACAAAGTAAAGTAAAAAAGAGTGTATCAAAAAATATTAAAATGTATTTTTTTTAAAAAAGGTAGATGGACTGCAAAACACCAATAAAAATACAGGTGGACAGAGCTACTCCCCTAACTTAAACCCCATTGAGAACTTGTGGACAATGCTGAAGAAACAAGTCCATGTCAGAAAGCCATCAAATTTAACTCAACTGCACCAATTCTGTCAAGAGATTCTGGTCAAAGATTCTACCAGAAGCTTGCCAGAAGCTTAAGGATGGCTACCAAAAGTGCCCAATTGAAGTGAAAATGCCCAAGGGAGATGTTACCAAATATTAGCGCTGCTGTATGTATATTTTTGACCTAGCGGATTTGGTCACTTTTTTCTGTTCACCCATAATAAAGAACCTAACTTCATGAATGTTTTTTTGTGACAAAGAAGTATCTGTTCCTATCACTCCATCCGAGAAAAATTAGAGTTGTAGTAATAACTGGAAACTCAAGAAAGCCATGACATTATGATCTTCACAAGTGTATGTAAACTTTTGACCACAACTGTAGGCGTATATTATCTATGAAACTTGTATTCTGATAATAAGATGTCCAGCCATTACTGCAGCATGTAACTTTTTCCTTTTTGTTCACTCACCCACTAGTTGTTCCTGAAGTTTCTTCTTCTCTGGGTTTTCCCCTTCACTGTCACTGTCGCTTCTGCACATAACACACAAATCTCAACTTTAGAGTTTGAGTCTAACAACACTTGGTATCGATACATATTACTATTTCTGTGCGCACGTGTGTGTATGCCTGTTAGTGAGGTCGGAGTGAAATGGAGACAAGACCGAGAGTCCGATTTGAATGCGGTTTTCACAAATAGTTGGCAAATATACACCTCTAGGGAACTACTTTGGCTGTTTTTCGCATTTGGACTCCAGTTTTATAGAAAATCCATATTTGACAAGGGTATCACATTTTTGAGGTTGAAAAAGTACAACTTTCGGCCATTTTTTTCGGTACTTGCGAAACTTTCAGATCAAAACCAATCCGTTGTGTAAAAGCACCATGACAAGGACAACATTGCACGTGCAAAATTTTCCAGGTCACTCGTGACATCTTGCTAAAAATCGATAAAAAGCCTCGATTTTGGACACTTCCAAAAACAGCCATTTCATACGGACTGTACACCATTTCCACATTTTAGGTCCGATTTTAATGCAGGTTTCAACTATGGTTAGCTTCAATAGTGAAATGTGTCATATCAGGGCCCAATTTTTGAATTTCGCCTTTGGTTCTTCAAAATATCAATTGAAATCGACCTCGAGGTTGCAATTTGACCTTTGACCCAGTTTTTAACACATGCAAAACTTTCAAACCACAGACCATTACAGTTTTTGCGGAACTACGCAGGCACACATGCAGCATTTATCTGCTTTATAAAGTGGCTTCTACTGTCAAGCTACAAAACGACAAAAACCCTTGATTTTCGACACCCTTAAAACCTGCTTCATGTTTTCTTTCACTTGTCAGGGTCCGTCCCCATGAAAGAGAATTTCATTTTGACATCTCATCTCATTTTCTGAACTGCTTTATCCTCATTCGGGTCGTTGGGTTTACTCGAGCATATCCTAGCTGACTCCGGGCCAAAGGCGGAGGACACCCTGAATCGGTGGCCAGCTGATTGGGTCAAAGGTCAAAACTCAAGGTACCAAGGCAAGGCATCCGGAGAAACCCACACAAGCCAGGGGAGAACATCCAAACTCCACATAGGTGGTTAGGACTTGGATCCGAACTCAGGACCCGAGAGCTGTGAGGCTGACGCACTACTTACTCGCTCCACCGGGCCACCCTCTATTTCCAATTATTCCTTAAAATTAGAGGTCCTCAAGATCTACTTTTAAAAGGAACCAACTTTACGCGATCTACCCTATTTTTCCGGGCCAATGACAAAGCTCAAAGTTACTATGTCTGCTGATGCCAGTAAAAACCCTAAGTAGTGTAGGCAGGTAGTAATCCTGCTTGGGCACGCGATGTCACTGTTTTTCAGCTCAAGTCCCATATCAAATTTGATTTATTTTGACGCTTTGGCTTAATTGAATTGAACTGCTGAATTTCTTTTCATATCATATCTGTACATTTTGCTTGATTGATTTGAGGTGCTGAACTTGTATCATACATGTACATAATTGTATAGACATTTGCTGTGTTATGCGTGTAACTGAAATGTTCCTTTTTCATCTAACCCATTTTTGAAAAGATATCTTTTATAGCACGACAACTGTCTTTTGGTTCTAAACAAGCAGGTGGGACAGGTGAAGCTGGGCCCCCCTGCTTGAAAATAGATATAAAAAAATGGGACAATTAGAATTCCTGATATCACGAGGAAGGGCTGGCAGTGGGTGTACTTTTTTTGCAACAGTATCGCCAGCTGATTGGCATTACGTATTACCGTGTGACCCGGATGTTGATGGTTTAAAAGCCTGTCTGTGAGTATCAATAAACTAGCCTTAGCCTCTGGCATGCATGCAAGTTGGCTCTGTCGTCCATACCGTAAAGTTACACTACTCCCTTGACAGAGCTCTTTGCAGTTCGATGCAGGCCCTTCTATCTACCTAGGGAGCTAACGATAGTCATTGTAATGGATGCTAATATTTGCACGGCATTTAGCCTCCTACTAGCGTCTGTAAACAAACAGCAGCTTGACCACCCCGAGGGAGTCCTTATTGTCGCCAGGGATTTCAACAAAGCATGTTTAAAGACTGTTCTCTCTCTAAGTTTATGCAAAACGTGAAGTGTCACACCAGAGGAGACAAAACTCTAGAACATGTTTATTCTAATATCAAACATGCTGATAAAGCCAATTCCCTCCATCACCTGGCTGGATCAGATCATCTCTGCCTGTCCTTCACCTCCGCATACACTCCACTCCGGAGGCTAACAGAGCCACAAATAAAGATAATAAAAACTTGGCCTGAAGACACCCTTTCTCAGCTGCTGGACTGTTTTTCCCGCACCAACTGGGAACTTTTCGAACACGACAACCTCCAGGACTACACGAACACTGTTTTTTCCCACATCAAAAACTTCACGAACGTCACTGATAATAAACAGCCACAGATTTTCCTAACCAAAAACCCTGGATGAACGAGGAGACACAGGGACTCATCAAATGCTGTATCAGCCCCTTCAGGTCAGGGGACAAGGTACAATACAGTGCTGCCAGCAGAGAGCTGGAGGCATCAAACAGGGCGAGGCAGCATATACAAAGAAAATTGAGGAAAACTTCACAGGAAATAACCCAAAGAAGATGTGGCAGGGAATACAACATATTACCAATTACAATGACGATAATTTGTCTGTTAACGAAGATGCCTTACTAGCAGAGGAACTGAACCGTTTCTTTGCCCGCTTTGAGACTGACAATTCGGATTCAGACTCAACACATCCACCACCACCCTGCAACAGTACAATGAAGTTTCAGGAACATGAAGTGAGACTGGTAATGCAGTCTGTGAACACCAGAAAGGCTGCTGGCCCTGATGGAGGACCTGGGAAGGTGCTCAAAGCCTCTGCTGACCAGCTGGCTGGTGTTTTCACAAAAAAATTCAATTGTTCCCTGCAACAATCCATCATTCCATCCCTCCTGGAATCTGTCTCCATTATCCCGGTCCCTAAAATGCCAACCATTGACAGCCTGAATGATTACAGGCATGTTGCACTTACGCCTGTGATCATGAAGTGCTTTGAAAAGTTGATCGTCTACCACAGTGGTTTTCAAAGTGGGCGGTACCGCCCCTCGGGGGGTGGTGTGAACTTTCAGGGGGGCGCTGACGAATAAACAGGCGAATGGGGGGCGTTGAAATAGTGATGGGGGCGATGGAGCAATTACAGTAAAATGTGACGTTGGTGTTTGTAGAAAGACCGGAAAAATTGATTGTCTGTAATAAAAAGTCGACAAAAAACAAGCTTTATTGAAACAAGAAACGTTGTCTGCTCGAGCGCTCACGAGCAGCGCGCATATACCGTATATCACTAATTGTCGCGAGTTTATCGTCGATGCAGGCGACTGGGGAAACCACCACCATCCAGTCAGCCGCAGAGGAGCACACAATAGCGCGCCATCAAGTTGTTTTTCATTGCTTTTCCGACTTCCTACCTGGTTGAAAGGGGGTTCAGCGCTGTGACAAGGCTCCTCACCAAACAAAGAAACAAACTTAACATCACAGAGCGCGGTGATCTGAGACTGCTCCTGACAAACCTTCATCCTGATGTTGACAGTCTGATTGCAATGCACCAAGCCCACCCATTTCATTAGGCAGGACAGTTGTTAATGGTTACTCGTTCAGTTTTACAATTTATTTCAAGTTCAGTTCAAGGTGTTGTAATTGAAGAATAAATGATAACCATTTTTGTTTATTAAAATTGTTTTTTTTAGTCTTCAAACTGTTTGTGATTGAAGAATCAACCAATTCTTGTGACATTTAGCAATATAGTCGTTCTAGCGTTCGTTGGAAAGGGGTAAAGAGGGGGGCGTTGGCATTTTGGCCCGGCGGTGAAGGGGGCGGTGGCCAAAAAAGTTTGAAAATCACTGGTCTACCACATCAGGGATATAATCTCTCCCTTAGTTGACCCTCACCAGTTTGCTTATAGAACAAACAGGTCCACTGAGGACGACATCCCCGCGGCTCTACACACAGCACTGAGCCACCTGGAGCACCATGGGAACTATGCCAGGATGCTTGTCATTGACTATAGCTCAGCCTTCAACACTATAATTTAACACTACTACCCCTCCTACTACCCCTCCTCTTTAATCTTTAATCTTTATAAAACGTGATTTATGGGTGTGAGAGCGTGTATGTATGTATGTATGTTGATTATTTCGCTGTTTGTCCAAACCGTGCAACGTATAGAGTTGATTTTTTTTATGATGGCCAGAAACGGCTGTCAGATCCTAATAGACAAGTGATAGAATTCTTTCACCTTCTCTAAGTGTGTAAACTCAATCTTTTATTTGTTAAAGAATCATTTTAAAGTGCAACAATTGTCTTTTGCTTCTAAAGAAGCTGTTTGTAATTTAAAAAAGACTGATTGTATTGGGATGCATGTGATATCGGTGTTGGATTGGATACCTTTATTCATCCCGTATTTGGGAAATTATATTGTGGCAGTAGCAAGAGGGCGATTAGACAGAACTGCAAAGCAAAAGCACAAAGTACAAAGCAAATCAAAGTAAATGGAATCATCAAATCATTAAAATATAAAAGCAGCAAAACACAAATCGAACAAGAGTGGACAGAGCTACCGTGGCCGCCGCTTAAACAGCGCCATTGTTGTATGTCCCTTTAAATACATCGGATAAAAGACCACTTACTTGTCATTGTTCTGTGACTCCTTCACAGGCTTCTTGCTCTGTTTCTCTTTATTCTTCAAGTAATCCTTGAGTTTCTCTGCTCTGTCCAAATATTGCATACATTTTGCTCGAATGCTTTCCTTCGCCTTGTCACTGTGAACCTCATCTGTGTGTGTAAAAAAATTATAACACTGAAAACCAATGCCTGCTAACTCCATCGTAATGAACATGTGCTGAGCCCACTACTACTGCTCACATTTAATGGCATGAAGGAAATACTCCACAGCATGTTGGTAAAGACGCAATGCCTCCTCATAATTCTTTGACTTGTCTTCTTCGGTGGCTTTGGTCACCAGATCAATAGCTTTCTGACAATGACGCAGGGACATATCATAAAGAAATAATAATGCACATGAATCGAGGTTGGTATCTTGTTTCCATAACCCCAAAAATAAATAGCAAATTGACCATTAACATTCAGTACTACATGCCCATGAATATATTGCAGACCAATCCGTAAATAATGTAACATGCGAGCACGTACCACCGAAAAGCGGATGGTTCTGCAGCGCGCTCAACAACTTCTAGCATAACATTGTCAACTATAATAGGCAGTTTTGTAATACTATGGTTTAAAAAAAATCTAACGGCATTTTCTTATTAACAACGATATACTTGCATGAAAAGCAGTCTACCTGCAACGTTGACGTTGACATTTCATCACACACTTTTGCTCTCCAAGCGGATGTATTTCATCAATTACCGAACGTTTGTCAGAACACAGTCTGAGATTAACTGTGCGGGGATTTTAACAGATACATTGAAACTATATGACAAGACACACTAATTCCAGTGCAGTTGGTTAGCAACAAAGACAGCTCCGCCCTGAAGTTAAAGGAAACATTCAACAACATCCGGTTTGCACCCTCAAAGCTCTTTGATTTGTTTGTGGCAAATTTATTTCAAAATGAAATTAGAATGACGTCATAGCGTGTGTTCGGCTAATACATTTAGGCCAGTGCTTCTCAAATAGTGGGGCGCGCCCCCCTGGGGGGGGGGGGGTACCTGGGGGGGGGGGGTCGTGTAACCCTGGGGAACAGGATTTTATCCGGCCGTACTAGTATAAAGTGTAATTGCGCATCCACAACAGTAGCTGGCAGTGGCGCTCTCATTGTTACTTCTGTCATGTTTGTGAGAGTGCAACATTTCACATGTTGTACCTATAACACTTTTATAAAATGATTTTATTTATAGTCACGGTGGGAAGTGGGGGGGGGGGGGGGGGCGTGAATAGTTTTCTTCTTGCTAGGGGGGGCCTAACAGAAAATAATTGAGAAGCACTGATTTAGGCATACATATAATCAACTGTCTGAATCAATCCAACCCTCAAACACTTTGTTATGACTATAAAACCTCTACTGCAGCCACAGGAGCGACACACAAAAAGCATCAATAATAACTTCATACAATTTATTATTTAGGAATATAGTCACCAGTTGTACTGTATTGAAGAAAAGAGCCAGGACAGTCATCAATTTAAGTCTTTTACTTAGAACTAACAATGCAACAACAGACACCCAAGTATGAATGAGCGTAATAGGTTGGAATACATCACAATAGCCATATTTTACTCACCATTGTCCAGTTGGAACACCTAACTGCGTCCAAGACCCAAACTTCAGGCTGATGACTTTAGGGTACCTTGAAGAATTTGAAGGTAATCTTCCTTCTTCATTATCCCATTTACTCTCTGTAAAGAACCAGTTCCATTAGCAGCAAACAGCCCCAAAGCGTAATACTACCACCACCGTGCTTGCCGGTAGGCATGGTGTACTTGGGGTTAAAGGCCTCACCTTTTCTCCTCCAAACATATTGCTGGGCATTGTGGCCAAACAGCTCGAATTTTGTTTCGTCTGACGACAGAACTTTCCTCCAGAAGGTCTTATCTTTGTCCATGTGATCAGCAGAAAGCTTCAGTTGAGCCTTAAGGTGCCAGTTTTGGAGCAATGGCTTCCTTCTTGCAGGGCAGCCTCTCAGTCCATGGAGATGCAAAACACGCTTGACTGTGGACACTAACACCTGTGTTCCAGCAGCTTCTAATTCTTGGCAGATCAAAATGATGATCTTGACTAATTCATTTGAACTATTTCTTGCCAAGTGGTATAGGTCTAAAAATTATTTCATTCTTTGAGTTCTAGCTTTCAAGAGCCATTACAAAAACAATCATTTTACTTTTTCAAAATAAATACATTATCAATAAGCTGCCATTCTAATAAATATTTTATTCTTAGAGTTTTAGCATTCAAGAGCCATCATTTGACTTTTTTTTTTAATATTAAACATATCAATAAGCTGCCATTCTATAAAATATTTCATTCATTGAGTTTCAGCTTTCAAGAGCCAGTACAAAGAATCATTTATTTGCTATTTTGATATTAAACACTATCAATAAGCTGCCATTTTAAAAAAATATTTAATTATTTGCGTTTTAGCTTTTGTGATGTAGTACTGCCCCCGCTGGACTTTTTCTGGATTTCTTCTGTTCTGAATGTCCTTGTTATTCCTAAATGAATCCGAGGGCTAACTCGCCGAGAGGGCATCTGGCCGAACGTAGAATTAATATACACAAATACACATGTATGTGTATATGTGTATATGTGTATGTGTGTATGTGTAAATGTGTATGTGTGTGTATGTGTATATGTGTATATGTGTATATGTGTAAATGTGTATGTGTATATGTGTATATGTGTATATGTGTATATGTGTAAATGTGTAAACGTGTATGTGTGTATGTGTATATGTGTATATGTGTATATGTGTATATCAGTCAGTCAGTCAGTCAGGGTCCCGTAACCCACCTGGGTCGTAGAGGCACCGTGATGAAGATTCTTGAACCATTTGTATCCATTTCTCTCGGTCGCGGGCGACTACTTGCGTTGCGTTGAGGCCATATCCCGTCCACTCCTTGATATTGTCCGTCCACAATTTCCTCTGGCCATCTCATCTGCGTTTGCCACTGACATTTCCTTGGAGAATGACTTTGGAAAGTCCATTACCCCTGACGACGTGGCCGTACCACTTGAGCTTATTCTTCTTTACGATTGACAGGAGGTCTTCATACTTGTCTACATGAGCAGTAATTAGACCCCGAATTTCATCGTTTGATACCCGGTCTCTGTAGGTGATACCGAGAACCGTCCTGTAGCATTTCATTTCCAGTGCTTGTATTCTCCTTTGAAGCTCAGCAGTCAACGTCCACGTCTCACTTGCGTAGAGGAAAATTGACAGGACGAGGGCACGCAGCAGCTTGAGTTTCCTGCGGAGGTTGATGGATTTGTCTCTCCATATCGGTTTCAGTTTGGCCAGTGCTTCGAAAGTTTGAGCTGCACGAACCAAGACTTCAGCCTTGGAGCCTTCGTTACTGATGGTCGATCCAAGGTATTTGAACTGCTTCACAGTTTCTAACTGGGAGCCATTTCCTGCAATCTTGCACATCATAGGCCTAACACTGTTCGTCATGATTTTCGTTTTCTCGGCGCTGATCTCCATGCCATATCTTGCTGCTGCTTTGTCAAGGCGAGCCACAAAATAGGCTAGTTTGAGTTCAGAACCTGCGATCAAATCGGTATCATCTGCAAATCTGAGGTTGCTGACCACTCGGCCACCAATGCTGACTGAACCAACATGGTCGTCAAGTGCATCCGTCATGATTTGCTCAAGAAGTATGTTGAACAGTGTGGGGGATAACAGACATCCCTGTCGTACGCCAACCTGGGTGTGGAACCAGTCGCCTACTAAACCTTGCACAAGTACTGCGCTGGTAGCTTTGGCGTACAGTTCCTGTATGATCTTGGAGACCGTTGAGCCCATGTTGCACCTCTCCATTGTCGCCCAAAGTGCATCATGCCATACCCTGTCGAACGCTTTCTTGAAGTCGATAAACACATGGAATATATCTCTCTGATGTTGATCATACTTTTCACACAGCACTCGAAGATTGAAGATTTGTTCGGCAGTGGATCTTCCTTTACAGAAGCCAGCTTGTTCTTCGGCAATAATTGCTTCAGCTTGGGGTTGCAGTCTATTCAGGATGACCTTGAGCATTACTTTGCTAGCATGATTGATCAAACTGATAGTTCAGTAGTTCTGACATAGTTGCAGATTGCCTTTCTTCGGGATTGATACGATCAGTGACTGTGTCCAGGTCGACGGCCATTTACCGGTCTGCCATATCCGGTTGCATATGATGGTGAGGATGTCAATAACTGCTTGGTCTCCGTGTTTCAGAAGCTCTGCTGGTATGTTGTCGGTACCCGCTGCCTTTCCGGATTTCAGTGATTTGATGGCAGATCTAACTTCGTCCTTGAGAATTGGGTAATCATCGTCAA